>NC_137097.1:51551009-51616009 GCF_949357685.1 Gobio gobio | reverse complement strand
TTACATTTATATTCAATCACACGCTGTCTTCTGTTTACAATTACTACTCTCATAAAATACTTGAGTTACATGTTGACTTTTAAAACTAACTTTAGCGTCCAACAGCAGATATTTCAGCTGAATATTAATTGTCTCCCTCTTGACTGCGTTCTGTCTGTTTGACGCGCATGCGCCCGCTGCACAGGCGCTCGTTCAGGGAAGTTTCACTTTCATGCAAAATGGAAATACTCCTGTGAATTAGTAGCATTTACAGATGAGGATATAACCACTTTTCTCTATATAGATCAGTGGATATAACCTGTAAAATGAACGTTTTGCACTGAGGACGCAGACGCACACACATTTGTCAAAGCGCATGACAGGGTATGTTAAACACTAATGCATTCGCTTGAAGCTTAAAATAAACAATTCTCATGTTTTGGGCTCATGGATCATGTGCCTTTCCTGCATTCCACTATTTCTAGATGCACATTTGTCCATAAAAATGCGTTATTCAGTGCTGTAATTTGGCGGGACTGGTGGAGCTTATTTTCCACAGAGGGCAGACCCGACTAATCGATAATGAGAATCGTTATCGATGATTTTCATTATCCATTTTATCGATTAGTTGTTGCAGCCCTAATTCGTCTGCTCAAGTGCAAAAAGACGTGGTCAGGAACTCTGTTCAGTATCTCAACATTATTCGGTATGAGAGGAGGCTTTCTGTGAGTGTGCTTTGTCCAGCACAGAAAACTGCGCCGTGGGTTCTGTTAAGTACTGCAGGGCGGGTACGGGTTTACCAAGCAGGACTCTGGTCTATGGGAGTGTCGTAACTCTGTTTTTCAACTGCTCTGATCCAGGCGTACTGAAAGGGTTAGTTCACCCAAAAATGAAAACCAATCCAATACCAGCACAGTTTTGTTTAAAAATTCAATGTAGAATTTCTATACCTCAGTGTGTTGAACTGATAATCACTCTTTTGTGTGTTAAACACAATCAACTAAATACAGACAACTTCATTATAAAGAAAAACAGCTAATTAAAAATAATATATAATCCCAATCTATGACAAAAATACTAACAATAAATTAGATGGTGGATAAACTAGATTAGTGGATAATTCGGCAACAAAAGTTAATCTAGAAAATCATGAGTGCACAATAATTGTATAAAATCTAAACATTTAGTGGGGAACAAATAAAAGTGAATAAGTGTAGCATTAAATCTGGTAAAATGTTACACGTTGTAAAATACATTAATGAAAAACAAGTACATATATTTATAGAAATAGGCCCTATATACTAAGAAATGAAAAGACTTATTTTAAATGTAAAGTGTAGCTTTTTAATGAGGCAGCAACATACTATAGATAGGCTATTAATAATCTTTCATTGCGCAAGAGTATTATAATACGAAAGGCTCCGATACAGAGTGGCGTGTATGCGCAGGATGATGCGCTTGAAGCAACATGGAGGCACAGCCCTCCGTTCGCAATGAAAAGATTAAAAACACAGGGAAGAGATATCGATGCATGGTGTATCTAAAGCATTTATAGCTGTATTTATAAACTGCCTATTAATGTATATTAATGCTTAATAAATGATGAATTAACTATTTACTAATGCTTCATAGCGTGTACCGTAGTTATTATAAAGTGTTACCGCAAGTTCTCAATAGTGATGACCTTCCCCCTTTAACTTTCAAAAACATCCAGTGCTATGAAGCAGGGGCGTAGCCAGCGGGCTGACAGGCACAGGCCCGCCCACTATGATGACTAGGCCCCCCCAGTTTATTAAACAAATATAATAGGGATGCACCGAAATGAAAATTCTTGGCCGAAACCGAAAACTGAAAAAGAGGAAACAAAGGCTGAAAACCGAAACACCGAAAGAAATTATGCCAATTATTAGTACCATTGCATCTATGACTGTGTACTAACTTTACTAAAATCAAGGCATTGCAATTGCATAAATTAATATTAAAGTTTCAAAGAATAAATCAATTACAAATTATGCCAATATTTATTTAGCACATTGCAACAATGCACAGTATAAAATAAAATTCAAACTAAAATGTTTAACTTGACCCCACTCATGTGTACATTAAATAATAATGTACAGACCTACAGAAAGGTTTTAAAATTAAATGTTCTCTCATTAAAAACAAAGTGCATTTAGGTCTAGTGCATTTAAAATTGTTCTCTGTAGGACTACTACAAGAAAGTGCATTCAGAACAAGTGCAACTGCTTAAAGATACAAGTACTTTCTCTGTAGGCCTTCAACATAATAGTGTATCAAAACAAAGACTGCCATAGCCCATATGTTAACTGTAGAATAGGGATAGCGGTACACAAAACTGACGGTTCGGTACGGGTTCGGTACAGCAGTTTTACAAAATGCCTTTTTATTTATTTGTATTGGTTTACTGAAAAAAAAGTATCTGTCCTTAAATAAATTATATTATAACTAAATGTTTATTGAAGATATTGCTGTAAACTATATAAGGAGCCCTTACTTGCACATTAATATTAAAGGTTAACAACAGAGCCCAAACTATTAGCCTAAATTCAGTTGCTTTTTATTTTTAGGTCTAATAATCAACACTCAAATAACATAGTACGCAAACATGTAAACTTCACATAAGGCAGTTTTTGCAATAACTTCTAAATCTAATTATAAAATATTTTTTTATCCAATTCGTTGTTGAAATATGATCATTTGTGTCTGTCATTTTCATGACAGGTTTATTTAAACATACATTAAATAATCAAGATATCATTAACAGGTTAAGTAGAATATAATGAATATAACGGCTAATATAGGTCATATATTTAGTGAAAGAGTTGATTTCTCAAGTGAACTAACAGCTTTGGACACTGAATGCTAACTTACATTACTGTTTAGTTTAGCCTCAGTTATATTGAGGTCTTTCCGCCGTTGAAACACTGATTGAGCGATTACACCACATATGATACGTGACCGTAAGTTGTGTCCTCAATGTTCATTCATGTTTATTATTAAGGAAAAGATGATCGATCGCGCGCGCGCGCGCCGCGGCTTGAACTGTGATGTGATCAGTGATGCCACATTAAAGAGTGTCAAAACGGCATTTATCGTTTGAATTTCGTGATACATGTTGATCGATGTTGGTGTGGGAACTCGGATTGAAGTGTGTTCCGCGCTTAAAACATGCCCACTGTTAAAGATTGCATTCGGAAACCGTTCGGTTTCACAGTGAAGTCTGGTCCTCTTCTCATCGAGAACATGAGCTCTCGTGTGCATGGAGCCGATGTGGGTGTTTCTCAGATATACTGAAATACGTCCACACCACAGACATGTTGCTTCAGACAAGCACGTGCAGGTCGCGACTTCTGTTTGCGTCATTACAACATTTTGGCCATATTGTTTCGCTGATAAAAGTCTTTGGCCGAAAACCGAAAATGCACTTTTGGGCCATTTTCGGACGAAAATTTTCGGTGGCCGAATATTCGGTGCATCCCTAAAATATAATAATATTAATAAATAACAATTTTGTAATTACGTTAAAATAATTTAAACAACTATTATAACAGCTCAAATACTAAAATATATATATATATATATATATATATATTATTTATTTATTTATAATTTTTTTTTACAGTCTATGGTTTTTGCTTGATGAGTTTGATTGACAGCTGTGTTAGGCAATTAGGTGTCAGGCTGTCTCATGTATGTAGTGTCAAAGTTTTGACGCAATTCGGCCTGAGGTTCGAATCCACCTTTTGCCGAACTCGCTGTACTTCCTTTTCCCATCACATATCAGATCGGAAAGGTGTTTATTTTCAATTAAAAATGATGAAAATATTCTAAAAGTGGAAATTAAGTGTCTAACGTTTGTTGCAACTGCTGCTCACGTTTTGTATGTGGACAGGTAGTAGCTACAGTTTTAGTTTATGTTGACAGTGACATGTGAAAGTGCCCGCTCACTTTTGCCCAGCCCCGACCAAAAATAAAATTCTACCTACGCCACTGCTATGAAGTAATCGTGCGTCACTCTGTTTTCTCTTGTTGCAATTTGTGTAGTCATCAAATTATAAAATGAATGTTTAATTTCCTCTCTCTTCTTTGGCAGGCTGATCTACTACTTGGACCCCTCTGTGCTTACTGGTCTGTCCTGCAGTGTCATGATCCTCTGCCTGGCTGATTACCTGGTGCCCACTCTTGCCCCCCGTGTCTTTGGTTCCAACAAATGGTGAGTGAAGGGACAACAACAAGTCCCGCTCTTGACCACAGGCTCTCATCGCAATCTCTTCATCTACTAGGAAGGTTAATATGAAATGGCATGTTTCCCCGTAGAACTCAAGTGTTTTTTTCTCTATGTAATAAATGACGACAACTTCAGATCCCCTGAGAACACATTCAGGTATTTGCACAGCATGTATGTTCTTGCCTCTTCTAGTTGCCTTTTAGTTTGTCACCCCTGGCAACTTCCCTTGCTCTAGTTCAGGACCCGGGGTCTCTGATGTCTTTGAGTGACAAGTTGCAGTTGCTGCCGAGTATCCAGTGTCAGGCAGTGTTGGTTTGACTCAGCAGATCTTCACTGTGCTGATCCCGCCTGTTCTCTCTGCAGTGAGAGGTCTTGCTATGCGAGACCAGAGCCCTGGTGTTTATTTTGGTGTCTGGCAGCTTCCTGTGGCTCTAAGCTTTAAGCCTTCAATATGGTCATGTTTTATGGCCAGAAATAAAATGCATTTGCCAAGCAGAAATGGAAGCAAATTTCCTCGTCAATTATGATGTGTTTTACCCGTAAAGACCCGTTCATTGAAGCATTTAGATATTGTTTATCATGTATGTTTTTTTAAGGAGTGTCATTTTGTTCTTGCACAGGACCACAGAACAGCAGCAGCGTTTCCATGAGATCTGTGGGAACCTCGTGAAGACTCAGCGCCGTGTGTTTGGCTGGTGGAAACGTCTGTTTGCCCTGAAGGAAGAAAAGCCAAAAATGGTATGCTCCTTTGACTTGTTGTACAACATCCTTGTTTCATGTCTAAGAACTCACTAGTGACTCATAAGCGTTTCACACTCGGTGTAAGCTGCCATTTCACACCACAAAGTTGGCTTTCACCCTGTTACCCAGCAGTAAGAACAAACAAACATGAGCCTGAGTGCATGGACCTACCCATACATAATTAAAAGTGCACTTGGTGCCCTTAAGAGAACCTATTTAAGGGCACAGTTGATATTCAGTATTGTGTCGTACAAATACTACAGACATTTTCACAAGCATGCATTAATAATGACTACAGAAATCAGAAAAATAAATCCAAACGGCAGCCCTGATTACTTTAGTCATTAACAATCAGGATATAATTCTTCACACACAGTTCTTGAGCATTCAAATATGCAATTTTTTTTGTCAGAAAGTTCTTTTTTTTTTTTTCGGGATGGGATTAATACATTTATTTAAAGGATTAGTTCACTTTTAAATAAACTTTTGCTGATAATTTACTCACCCCCATGTCATCCAAGATGTCCATGTCTTTCTTTCTGCAGTCGAAAAGAAATTAAGGTTTTGGATGAAAACATTCCAGGGGTTTCCTCCATATAATGGACTTCAGTGGGCTACAAACGGTTCAAGGTCCAAATGACAGTTTCAGTGCAGCTTCAAAGGGCTTTAACCTCTTAACAAGCGCCCCATTTTTGTGGAATTTTTTGAAAACGATATACCCAAATGAAAATGTCTGCAGCTCTTAAACCCTATGGTCTATATTCATAAACCTGGTCTTATTTTAAACTAGACACTTGAAATATTGCTACCCAAGAGTCATAATAACTCAAAGTAATATGGGAACAGAGTAATATACATGTAAATATACATGTAAGTGACTCACGTTTTTTGTTTTTTGTATTCACTTAGGGAAAAAAATATTATAATTTAATGTTAAGAGCCTGAAAATAACTTAAATATAAAACTGAATGTCTAATCATGTCATGATTCAAATATGAGGATGATTCTCTCAGTAATGTAGCTTCTGTGAGCTTTTATGTCAAGAAAAGTCTAGGCGTCATTTCAAAAAGGCCATTTATTTCAGAACATTTGCTATTGTAAAGAGTAGTTTTTCATTCAAATAAATCTGCAATAAACTGCAATATACTACTAATTATAATGGATAAACAGTTACTGAAAAACTAAAGCAACTATTTACAGAGATTACAAAGTGTAAAAAACTCATTTAGCTGATGGGAAGCGTCAGTGAGAGACAGCGCGC
Source organism: Gobio gobio (assembly GCF_949357685.1). Classification (NCBI taxonomy): domain Eukaryota; kingdom Metazoa; phylum Chordata; class Actinopteri; order Cypriniformes; family Gobionidae; genus Gobio; species Gobio gobio. Next base: position 51,609,779 of record NC_137097.1, on the reverse strand, counting down.
TCTCCACTGGAGTTGCGCCATGGAGAACGTGCAGCCAGCGCGCAAACAATATTCACCAAAGCCTACTTACGCAAACTGCGCAAGATAATGCCTTTTGATTGGTTACTAAGTCCATCAATCAAACCTTTGTTGGAAAGGCATTGGCTGGGCACCGAGTGCCTTTATCCAACGAAAACCATGGGCGCAATGATTGACAGCTCACCAAGCCTGTAAGGCACTTCCTCTATATGATGCATCCCAGAAGAGTCTCTGATTGAAGGAGAGAGACGGGGGAGGGTTTAAAATACGTGGGAGAAGCCATTCTAGCAGGGGGAGTTTGCCAGACACGGAATAGAATCGATATTTCATTGAAAATGGACATGATTGATCACGCTAACTCAAAACTCTCTTGCAAACAACGGAGGATTTTTAGTTTTTTCCCTATTTTTTCGTTGTTTTGGATTAAAAAGTGGGATGCATTTTGAAGAGTGGACTCTTACACAGAGATGTATGCGGGTGTTTATTGGATTCGTCCGATCTGATCCGAACGACAGGAGATGAAAGATGAGTAACGCTGATATTTTTCTAATGTTTACATGGCCGGTCCTTTAGGGTTTCATTTAACCCTTTCCTCTCTGGTGTATTTATTGCAAAAACAAGTTCAGAACATGAATCTTGAGTGTTTTAGCTTTCAAATGATGCATAGTTTGTGATAGTTGATTGAATATTTTGTATAAAACAAAAGTAAATAAAAGTACACACCCCCCCACTTCCGTCAACCCCCCCGTCCACGAACCGGTGCGGGTTAAGAAGTTAAACGATACCAAACGACACTAGACGATGAATAAGGGTCTTATCTAGCGAAACGACCAGTTTCTGCGAGAAATCGAGCAGTATTTATGCTATTATTTTACCTCTTTAACAGAGGAACGCGATCTTCTCTGAGCTCCGCCATCACTTCCGGGGAGTGAGGTCAAAATCGATCGTGGTTATAGATATATCGATAGTAGATGCCTCATTCTACTGATCCATGCAGTCGCATCTACGTATACATCTATGACCACGATCTAATTTGACCTCACTCTCCGGAAGTAATGGCGGAGCTCAGAGACGATCGCGTTCCTCTGTTAAAGGTCCCATGGCATGGCATTTTTCTATTATTTTATAGTGTTTCCTGAGGTGTACTTATATTATTAGTATGATTTTTACATCATAAAATGTCATAATTTAGAAATAAAAGGCATTTTTTCTATACTGCTGTTTGCCCTGTGGCTGAATGCCCTGCTTCAAGAGGCGTGTCTGCTGTGAGACTTCAGTAAAAACGCCCACTGTTGTGATTGGCTGACATCTTTGCATTTTAAATGAGCGGAGGGGGCGTGGTTTAACGAGGCACGAGCAGGCACGAGTCTGCCAGAGAGACGGATGGACCTGTGTTCACTTCTCATCAGTTCTCTCAGCATGTCTCAGTTCAGGGTGAACTGTTGTAGTTACTAGCATATACTTCAGGTTATTAGTTTATTTCTAGTCGGAGGGACTGTCACTCATGTCAGAAAGTTAGTAACTTTAGTAAATTATGGATCAGCGCTGACTCGAGACGCGAACCGTTCAGAACGATTCAGTCCGATTTGGTGAACTGGTTCGGTTCACTAAAAAGAACCGATTCAAAAGAATGATTCGTTCGCGAACCGGACATCACGGAGACGAAGCGATTGCTAACAAAGTTATTTATAGTAACTACTGAGTTATGAGAGCGCTGTCTGTCAGCGCGAGTTTATTGTGTTTGTATCTGAAAGTTCTGAATAAACACGAGTCCCAGTCACACCGAGTCCTCTTCATCATTATTCTACCAACTTTGTAACACATGCAATGTATCATTACAGCGAGATGAACGAGTTAGTAAGTGTTGAATATAGCATTATTTCTAGATATGTTCCAAACATATGAATAGCGTCGTTGACGCGCATTGAGTAACTTACACAGCGCAAACAAAGACACAACAGCTGTAATCGAATGTAATCCAGTTTATTGTGGGGAAAGCTGGCTAGCCTAGCCCAGATACCCTCACGCTTACCCTCCTTCTGCTTAATCTCACGCCGCGTTTGGTGCCTCCGCTGTGGGCCAGATGCAGTACTGGGGGTCGGGGATGTTGGAGGCCGAGCTTCGGCGTGTGTGAAGTTTATCTCTAAAGATGTGACTGCTGATGTTAAACAGAAAAGACTGTATGCACATTTAAGAACAGATAGACGCGACGAGGACGTACAAAAACACTGACTCTCAAGATAGAAAACACGAAAACACCGTTCTGTCGGGAGAGAGAGAAGCCGCTGCGTGTCCACAAATAATAAATAATTAGCTACACATCAGAAATCACTGATCACAGATCAGAAGGAACTGAAGAAAGACTTCTGTTTTCATTTGTACATCCAAACACTGAGAAACTGCCAGTGTTCACTCGTTCACAAGTAACGTTAATGATCTCTCGAGTGTTTGCATGGGCGTGCCAGATTCTCTGGGCGGGGGAAAGGGAGGAAACCGTTCCTGCTTGGACGTCAAACCAGGAGCCTTCAGGATTGGCTAGTCGGGCCTGTCATTTTCTCAAAGGCAGAGAGAGACAGCCAGAACTCGGTTTTACCCCGATCAACATTTCTATCCACTTGGGGACAATATTCAGGCTAGGGGAACTCATATTAATGTTGAAATACCTCATAAAATGAAAATTTCATGCCATGGGACCTTTAAGAGGTAAAATAATAGCATAAATACTGCTCGGTTTCTCGCAGAAACTGGTCGTTTCGCTAGATAAGACCCTTATTCATCGTCTGGTGTCGTTTGGTATCGTTTAAAGCCCTTTGAAGCTGCACTGAAACTGTCATTTGGACCTTGAACCGTTTGCAGCCCACTGAAGTCCATTATATGGAGAAAAACCCTGGACTGTTTTCATCCAAAACCTTAATTTCTTTTCGACTGCAGAAAGAAAGACATGGACGTCTTGGATGACATGGGGGTGAGTAAATTATCAGCAAAAGTTTATTTAAAAGTGAACTAATCCTTTAACTTCTCCCTTCACCTTCTATGAAACTCTATCAAATGCCTTTCTTGAAGATAAACATTTCAGTGAAACTTTATATCACTTTATACTTCACAAGTCGATTGTTTTAAATAACCTTGTGACTTCATGGCTTCAGGTAAAAAAAATCTGACAGAAAATATATAATTTTACAGTATTCTGCACAATGATAAAAGCTATGTCGAATAGCATTGCATTATAAATATAATATATTATGAAAACACCCAACATTGCATAAAGAACACAGACAAACCATATATTGTTGCGATTGTGTGTTTATTGTCTTCAAACGTGTCTATCTGCATGTTATAGCGATCTCTGGAAGTTTTGTTTATGCCAGAGATGATTCCTGGAATGTCACATGGTTTGTCTCTTCTTCATGCGTGCCATATATGGACGAAATTGTGCAACAGGGCGCCCTCAGGCTGTCTGTATGTACTGAAAACAACACAGAGTATACAGCGTTCATAATGATACATATGCGGATTTTGGGTAAAGATTGAATAAATATTACTCCTCTGTATAGAAATTGACACAAACATGAGAATCTCAATATTTCTCCACATCTGCACACTTTTGAACTAAAAGCCCAGAGGGATGTTGTTTTGTTGCAACTCTTCATGACGAGCATAGAGGAGATTTTTCTGAATGGCAGCAGCTGACGCTCATATTTCAATCAAAAGGTACCGACGCCGGTTTTCATATTCATATCTCCTCCTGACACATATTAACAAATTACGGTCACTATGACATTGAGAATAAAACAGAGGTAAAAAAAATTTTTTTACTTTAGTCTTAGATCTTTTTAATGATGTATAATTTGTCAAGGTAATTACTTACATCTGACAGTAATTTTGAGCTAATTTAAACAAAGAAAGCTTCAGTGCATCGACATCCTGGCGCAGGTTAAACACGGAAAAAGTTTTCATGTCGCCTTTAACAAAAGCTTAACAACCCCAAACTCACTTAAGTGATGAACGGTAGTTTGTGTTTGTATACGTATTTGTTTGTGCAACTTTGATTTTATATCCATTTGAATGTTTTATCATATAAGAATTTTTTTTTAATGTCTGTATGCTACTAGTTCTGCCAAGCTGAAGTCTTGACTCATGAATATTTATTACATCACTTAAATAAAAATTGTAACTTTGATATTATAATTGAATGTCAGATGTTGCTCACAAAGTGTTTGTGCATTCAAGTGAAAACTTTGTAGCATTTCTGTAATTATTGTATTACCTTCAGAAAATGGGCTGCTCCTCAGTGTACTCCATGTAACACATTTGTTCTACTTCTCTACAGTATTTCCTCTCTGTGATCAGCAGTCTTGTGGCTGTGGCCTGGATCGGACAACAAGTGCATAACCTCTTCCTTACTTACCTTATCGGTACGTATGCTGTTAATCTGGGCTGATAAATGATGCAAACTGCACAAAAGAAATCCCCTGTGTTGAAAGTAGGGGTGGGTGATATAGCCTCAAAATTATATCACAATATTTCTAGAATATTTGCGATAATATTTATGGCGATTTAGAGAAAAAATATATGGAACAATTTTTTGGGTGATTTGCAATCAAATGTAAGCAAAGTAAAAAAGTAGCCACAAGTTGGTAGTGTTTTCCCTGGAAATCTTAAGTAAAAGTATAACATAACTCCTTAACATTTTAATGTAACAATAACGGTAAAGTAACTTATACCATGGTTTGTCTGAATACTTGAGTCTGATTGGTTGGAAGGTGCGCAATAAAATCGTTTAATGGACAGATAGTTCCAAGTCAGTTGAATCACTGTTCTATATTAATGTGCTGTTTTCATTTAAGTGCACAGACACACACATAGGCCTACGTCTGCACACACACATCACTCGGCTCGCATACAGAGCGTGGGGATCGCGCTGCACACACACGCACACACGTCACTCACATACAGAGCACGGAGATCACGCTGCACACACACACACACGTCACTCGCATACTGAGCGCGGAGATTGCGCTGCACACACGCATCACTCAGCTCGCATACTGAGCGCGGAGATAGCGCTGCGCCCACACACAAACATTCATGAGCACAGACACTTGTTATCAACGCCGCCCCGCGACTTTTAGTCATAAAATAGCTTCGCTACTGGATCACTACATTATATTTCTCAGCAACGATGGGGTTACATCACTATTTTAAAATAATAAACGCACATCTTCGTTGTTAAGAGATGCTGAACTGAAGCAGGTACGAATCTCTCCCTCTCCCTCTAGCTCTTGATAATTAATTCAGATAAATGCTATAATTCATTCATTCAAATAAATGTAATCTTACGCACTACTTTACTTATGCTGCTCTTACTCTCAGACTGGTGTTGTTGTTGTGTGCACTAGGGAACGTAAATGCGCCATACGTCATTGCATCGCTATATCATTGATATCGCGATATGACACTTTTTATCATGTAAAAATGTATACCGGTGTTATCGTGGACGGTATGATATGGCACACCCCTAGTCTTGTGACATGCCAGTGTGCAAACTGGAGAAGTCACTGTTCTTTAACAAAGCTTAGCTCATGCCACCGTTGACTAAGCTGTGCGACAAAGAGGCCATTGTATTTGGGTCATGGAAAGCCAAAGTTCCAATCCAGAAATATGCTGACTCTTAGGCCGGTTTCACACTGCACAAGTTAGCAGGGCGTAAGCAGCGCATATTTTTTTCGGCGCCCATGTTAACAGATTAGAGCATTCACACCTCTATTTTTGCCACGCTGCTCACGCTGAATTAAAGCCACAATAGATTGTTCTTGATCAAAACTGACCTGATTAACATGGAAAATAAAACATTTCACCATGAAATCATGTAGTGAAGTGTCCCGTGTGTTTCACGATCACCATATGACATCCAGCGCTGTGAAAAAAAAAATAAAATACACGAAAACACAACACTGACAGAAGTTTTTGCCCAAACTTCAAAAGCCTGTTTAAATGATTAAAACTAGAAGCATATCTTCACTTTAATGTTACATTTATCACGCAAACTACTTATATACAACATGTGATAGCATGTATGTATGAGACAGAGGGGAACACGGTCGCATTTGCAGCAGATATATATACTGCCCATCAAAAATCAAAGCTCGACTCCGGGGTTCGGAGGAGAAGACCGGAAAATGTGACATAATGGACGATATTCGTCTGTATTTGTAATACACACGACGCGGTTCAGCTGCGCGAGACAAACGCTGCCAGTGTGAATGCACAACGGGGGCACACGGCTCCCGCTCTCCATACGCACCGCTCCTGCCCTGCCAACGCACTGCTTGCGCGTGCGGTGTGAAGCCGGCGTTACCCTCCCTGCATACAAGAATTGTTAAATCTGTTTGTACCAATTAGGTGAAATGTTCTTGTGCACTATCATTTTTCATTTGTTATATCAGTCATTTGTTGAACGTTGTTGGTGTTATTTCCACCGAATCAAATGTTAGCTAGTGTTTTTATTTTTTTTATTCCAAATAATATTACCCTTTTGCCTACGAATACAACTTTAGTTGAGCTTTACTATACTATACTGTCATAATCACAACATAATTAAACAGTTTGTTTTACACACACACACACACACACACACACAAGATGCCCTGTGCAATTTTAACACCCACCAAATGCGGATAAAAATCAACTGGAGGGTAACGAAACGATGTCAAATCACCAGGCAATTTGTTGGGTTATGTTTCACAAATTATGTGAATTAAATTTTCTGGCGAAGTTTGTTTTCTGAGCATATTTAGCACACAACTCATGAGTCAATATGAATATTAAATATAGCCGAATTGTGCAGCATCTGCGCATTTCTGACTTACTTCGTCACAACCGTCACTAAGCAACAAATAAAGGCATGCTGGTTTGTAACCCGTGTTAAAAGGACAACCACCCAGCAACGAAGAAGCACATCTGCGAATTTTAGCAGATCTTGGCCAGATATAAACACTGATGATGCGGCAGCGATCAAAATTTGTAAATGACCTTTGAAACTAATATTACGCTTCAAATAAAGATTGTCTCTATTACAGTTATGCCAGTAGGTGGCCACCAGTGACTGTTAAAATGTATTTGATAGATTCGTTCAAAAGCTTTGGGACAATAATGCGTTATAATCCAGGATTCTGAAATGTTTATTTAAAGCTGCTGTCCATACATTTTGTGTTCAAGATTTACAAAAAATAAATAATGAGAATCTACAGCATGAATCCATTTTCCAAACCGTGTTTTTGTCTTACCCTGAATCATTATGGTACACTTATAATAAGTGTTTATATTGGGACTATTTCAGACCAGACTAGTAGAAACCGCTGCGGAGGAGCACAGACCCTGCGTGACTCGCCATAGACATAAACAGAGAGAAGTAGCTCCGGCTGCAATGTTCTTCCGCAAGACACATGCAGTTCTGTTTATTAACCACTAGAGCGCAAAAAGTTACGGACTGCAGCTTTAAAGACGTGTCGTTTCGCATCCAGTGTGTGAAGTTCTGCAAACCACTTTAGGTATGCCCCCCCCAACCCCTGATGCGTTTGCATCCCTGTATGATATACTACACCACAATTCCATAATTCAGAAGATTACCTTTTCATTTTGAAATGTTGAAAAGTTGGATAGACCGTGGTGGTATAAAACTACATAAAGGGGAAAACAGGGCCATCCTATTAGTGATTGTCCACTTATTTTCTGTTTTGTATCCACAGTGAGTTTCCTTTTGCTTCTGCCTGGTCTCAACCAGCATGGCATCATCACCAAGTATGCTGGCATGGTGAAGAGGGAGATCAACAAACTTCTCAAGCAGAAAGAGAAGAAGAACGAGTAAAAGAAAAGGCTCAAGTGAAAAGTTAAATTCTGACAAATTTAAGAGTTAAACATGGTCCTCTCCCCCCATGCTTACAGTCAAATCTCTGAAGACCAACGTAAAGCTTTCGCAGAAACTGAGCTGATAGTGAAAACTAACATCTAGTAAACAGCTTAAATGTATGCTGAAATCTCTTGAGGTTCATATGTAATTTTTGTTTTTAAGCTTCATTTCAAATTATGCATTCGTTTGCCACCAGAAGCATTTAGTTTTTCCAACACTGAAATGTGTTCATTCTCACATCCATGATTATTTGCATGTCATATTAAATGTTAAGTCTGTGCAAAATATAAAGAGAGCTTAATTTCTTCCCATCAGTGAGGCAACCGCCAAACATTTACTTTAACCAATTAGATGCGCAGAACGCATCATCAGACGTCTTGAAATGTAGCCTTTTCTTCTTTGGATGGCTCGGAAATATGCATTTCTGCACTGTTCTGAAAATTGCACTGGAAAACAGAACTGGAGAATTTGTGTAGGGGATCTTAGACCCTTACTGCTGTACTAGTGCTATGTGGACCTCATACTGTCCTCTAGCTCTAGCCACTTCCCAATCCAACACCTTTTTTTTTTCTGGGCTGTGTATATATATATTTGTTCATTTTTCTCTCTTTTGTATTTTTGTTTCCACTGGCTTGTCTTAAGTTTGTCTTCTCTCCATGTTCTTTTAATTGTCATTTTGTTTTGAGTGTGTTCATCACGACAATAAACTTATTCAGAACTCATTTTGTTTCCCAAATCAGTGTTATTGTAAACCGTTAAAACCTTTTTTGGTAAGTGGGAAAAAAAGCTGAAATAAAATATTATTAGATGAAAAATAAATGTACTGTAACTGATACGTTATTACTTAGTATTAAAATGATAAAACTACATAAAGGGGAAAAATTAATAAAGGTGACAAAAGCAGACACCAATTACTAAAACTACACAAAATCTTGATAAATTCTATAATATATTAATAATAAATTAACCCAAAAATGATTTAATATAAAATATAGCATTAAAAATATTTACTCACCCTGCTTTGAAACGACTTCTATTGTGTGCTATAAAAATAAAGGTGACTTGACTTTATGACGTGTCCAATTTTGGGAACATTTTATTAGCCATTTATTGGTGTTGTGACTTTCTAGAGATTCAGTATAAACTAAAAGAGTCGCAATGTGTTTCCCATCGCCGCGCTGCCCACAGAAGGCTCTCCCCAGACTGTCTTCAGAGCCGCCCAGGCCCCGCTGCAGCCTTCTCCTCTCCTATTGCCCAAAAAATACCAATATAGCTCTTTGCATGGACATTTACGAGAGTCACTTGCATACTGCAGTACACAAACATCAACTACTTCTGTAGACATTAGTTTCGCTAACAGCCCCTATGTGTGCATATGCAGTGGACTCAAGTACCTGTGATAATGTTATGCCTGTGCCAGGAGACAGGTTGTCCGCTCGATTCATTTGTTTGATATCTACTGGAAGTGGAGCAGTGCACTGTTTGATATGTGGTCTGGTACAGTGTGGCCTCAGTGGGGTTGGTGACCTCCTTCATCACGAAACCATCACGGTTCTGTGCCCTGTTCTGTACCCCCACTCTGTGTAGGACATGATGCTGTGCACATACACAACACAACACCCTTTATGATAATTAGGCTACATATTGCACGGGTGAACAATGGGTTTTTAGGCAGATTCTAAAACCTTTTTACATACTCTATAAGGTTCAATATTGCCACTGCGCTGAAGATTCACTACTGCATTAAAAATAAACAAATAGGCTATCTGAATAAACACTTTAGCTTACTGGTAGGATGTCCTTCGGGCCATGTACATCTCTGGAGTGTGTCTGTGCTTGTGTCACGTGTATGTAACTGAGGTCCAGCTTGTTATTATGCTGAGAGGGATCTCTGGGCAGAAAGAGCAGTGCTTGACCGTCGCGTCCTCTCCCAGAAAAACTCTTTAAGAAACAACAGCAACTGTAGTTACTGTCACCAACATTATTCATTTAGATTAAACTTTCAGGTGGCTTTATAGTGATACAAAAATGTTTTACCTCTGCGTGTGTTGTAGAATAAATGGGTTTAGTCTGATCGCCAAGTGTCAGCGTGCTTTGATGCATTGGCCGCTTGCACCTTGCGCCCGGTGTGTTGGTGGGACGCTCTTTGATTGAACTCATATTTTCAGAGACACAGTGATGACACGACTTGATAAAATCTGAAACCACGGTAACGTTATATGCTCCGACGGGCTTTATTCCTTTATACTTTGATTCTCATAGACAGATCGTTTGTTGTTGATTATTGGGCGCAACGGGCGCTAATAGCAACGCCCAAACAAAATAATAGGCCTATCTGAAACTGCAAGCGTGAAGAAAACGTGTTTGAATGTCAATAGCCTACTTTGTCTAAATATATAAAACAAAACAAAAACACTGCAACACTGACAAAACAAAATCCTAAATAACATTCTTGAAATTCTAGGATCTAAAGAAGGATAGACACTGTGTCTTTGTGAAATAGAGAGGGCACGGTACCCCTGTGTTGTCGGATTGACCCTGATGTATCTCTGCAGCTGTTCACATCAGAACAATAGATTTTCTAGGAAATAAAATAGAGGAATGAATTTGGGTAACATTAAACCCATTCTGTGTCAAATAGAGGGAGGTAAGTTTTCAGTAACCTCTAATGTTGTCTTATTGGATTTGGTGACCCTGCTGTAGGCCTATCTTCAGTTTACATCAGTCCCAAATTATTTTTTAAAATAACAGAAGAGAGAAGTTTAGACATAGCCAAGTAAAGTTAGGGAGAATTAGAAACAGAATATCCCAAATAATTATACAAACAAATTATTAAAATGGTTTTCTTAAAGTAAATGTAAAGGCATTGCTTAAAGAGACAGTTGGATTCAATAAACAAATTTAGACAGAAACAATACATTTAAAAAAATATATAAAAGACTCAAATTATCAAACTTTACTCACAGTACAGGTCATTGAGCTCATCGGACACAATTTTCATTCAAACAGAACATGAATTTGGTGTGCTTTTCTCTGTGATAGCTTAGACCTTTAGCTGAGGTGAAAATGCTTCCATAAATGTGCGGCTTCTCTCCAGTGTGAATTAATATGTTTACTAAGGTTATCTTTACATGTGAATCTTTTTCCACACTGAATGCAAATGAAAAGTTTCTCTTCTTTGTGACTTAATATGTGCCTCTTAAAATGTCCTTTATGTGGGAATTTCTTTCCACATTGGGGGCAGGTGAAAGGTCTCTCTCCAGTGTGAGTTCTCATGTGATCCTTGAGGTTTCCTTTTCTGGCATATGTCTTTCCACATTGAGGACACATGTGAGGGTTTTCTTCATTGTGGATGATCTTATGTTCATTAAGTCATCTCTTACGTGTGTAGCTCTTTCCACACTGAGGGCAGATGAACAGTCGTTCACTAGCATGAATTCTTATGTGATCTTTAAGGTTTCCTTTTCGTTTGAAAGTCTTTCCACATTGAGGATATGTGAAAGGACTTTCTCCAGTGTGAACTATCACGTTCAGTGAGGTTTCTTTTATGTGTGAAAGCGTTTCCACAATGAGGACTTGTAAGGCCCTTTGACTTCTGCTTTTTGAGTGCTGTTTTGTAAGAAAAAGTCTTCATTTGTGGCATGGCTTTCTGATGCTGATGTTTCTCCTCCAATTCATTCAGATCTTAACATTCCGCTTTCACTTCCACCAGGCCTGAAATGAAACATTAAATTGCTAAAAAAAATAATAATAATTTGGAATAACTAAAAAAATAAAAGGAAATAAAACTGAACTCCAGAAGAATTTGATTATTATTGTTGTTGTTGTTATTTTAATAACACTAGACATTGAATCTGGTGAGCTGCCTGAAGCTTTGGTGCCATAAAAAAAGAAAAACTAAGAATGGACACCAACTGCTTGTTCTTCATTTTTTATTCTGCATGGTTCTGGCTCATTCCCCCTTTTCTTGACAAAAAAAAATCTAATTAGAGGGCTTAATCTTAATTAATCTCTTTCTACAATGAGCTAATAGTATGGTGGTAATATACGTCTTTTAGATTTTATATTAGGATTAGGGTATACTCTTCTTTTCTTTCGTTTAACAGCGGCTCGAAAACCAGCGCATTACCGCCACCTATTGTTAGCATGGACCAAACACGCTATACGTTTCATTCTAATGTTTTTTATTACAGAACATTAAGCATTTACAAACACAATGTGAAATTACAATATGCACGTGCAACATGCCAAAGTACGAGTAATCATACTTACATTACATTGATTTATATTTAGTTTCATAAAAAAGAAGCACAAAAAAAATGAAGAAAAAAGGGGAATAAAATGAAGGTACAGATAAAGATAATCACATTAAAATTGTGTTTGTTTAGGTTTTTAGTTTCTTACATGCTTTAGAATCTCACAATAATGCATAGTATATTCTTTTTAATACAGCTACCGTAGTAAGGTCTTTTAATTTGATTGGTTGAATCACCACAATGGATAATATATATAGGCTATTTTGACAAGGAATAAAATTCATAAAAAAAATAAATGACTTTTAGTGTATTCCTCCAGGCAGCTATATGCTTGGCTCTAAGTATATAGACACATGATAAAAATTGTACAATGATTCATACCCCACTCTGACAACTTTGATTTCATTTCTTTCTCTTAAAGTCAGCATGAAACGGAAGTTGTGATAGTCTTTACTTCCCTATTGTGTATATCCGAGTTTTTCGGTTTGCTATTGGTCGATCTCCTGTGAAGTGACAGGTTGTCCCAGCCTCACACCAGTAAACATGTCATCAGAGAATGTGATGTCGCTGCACAATTAGTTATTTTGATTAAAGAAATAAATAATTTATAATAAATACTGCAATATTCCATAAAATAACAATAATTGTCCATTTTGATTTCATGGTGACTACACTTTCTTTGAAAAATGACTAAATGCACAAACTTTCTTCTTCCATTTACATTTGAATGACAGATTATTCCCCACTAAAGGTAGATGCGATAGATCTTTAGGCAGAAAACTCAATCTCTGGCCAATTCTGACACTGTATTGATTTCAACAGAACATGAATTCGGTGTGATTTGAGAACACTGCTTTTCTCTGTGATAGCTTAGACCTTTAGCTGAGGTGAAACTGCTTCCACATTGAGCGCAAGTGTACGGCTTCTCTCCAGTGTGCAGTCGTACATGTTCTCTCAGGTTTGCTTTCTTACTGAAAGTCTTTCCACAATATGAGCATGTGTACGGTCGTTCTCCCGTGTGGACCTTTTGGTGTTTTGTCAAATAGTCGGCTCTAGTAAAGGCTCTCCCGCACTCCGAGCACACGTGGGTTTTCACACTATCGTGTATCTTCTGGTGCGCTTTGAAACACAGATGCCATAAAAAGCTTTTTCCACAAACAGAACAGACATAAGGTTTCTCGTTTCGATGAATTTTCAGGTGTCTCTTTAGGTATGACTCCAAAACAAATCTTTTATTGCAGTACTCACAGGTAAACTCCCTTTCTTCGGAGTGAGAGTGGCGCATATGAATTTTCAGACAGCTTGACCATGCGAAACCCTTTCCACACTGATGGCATTTAAAAGGCTTTTCTTGGGTGTGAATTCTCATGTGATAAGTAACATCTCGTTTACTCATGAAGCGCTTTCCACACTGAGGACAGGTAAAAGGTCTCTCTCCGGTGTGGATTTTTGTGTGTTCCTTAAGGTGTCCATTATTTACAAACCTCTTCCCGCACTGAAGGCACGTGTGAAGACTCTCTCCAGTGTGGATTTTTATGTGGTCATTAAGGCTTCTTTTATAACTGAAACTCTTTCCACACTGAGAGCAGGTGAAGGGCTTGCCTCCATTGTGACTCAGTAAGTGACTCTTAAAGTGTTCGTTACGTTTGTAACTCTTTCCACACTGAGGACAGACGAAAGGTTTCTCCTCGTTGTGAATCAGTATGTGATCATTGAGGTTTCTTCTGCGTGAGAATCTCCTTCCACACTGAGGGCACGAGAATGGCTTCTCTCCGGTGTGCGTTAGCATGTGATCGTTGAGATGGCCTCTATGGGCGCAACGCTTTCCACACAGAGAGCAGGTGAAAGGCTTTTTGACTATTTTTTGAATGCTACTTTGTGAGAATTTTAATTCATGCTGATGTTTCTCATCCACTTCATTCAGATCTTGCCTTTCCTCTTTCACATCCATCTGGCCTGAAATGACAACACGGGACAAATGCAAAATCAATTTATGATCATTTTGTAGTTATTTATTTGCTTCATCTCTTTATAATCAGCTGTTATGATTTCTATAACTACACACTGAATCTGAATAGCTGTCTGAAGTTGTCACCTTAATGCACAGGAAAAATTATTTAAAAAAATACAGTCAAGAATAGACACCCACCTCCTTGTTGCTCATTTTGTATCATGCAGGTTTCAGGATCACACGTGTCCTCACTCTCCTCTTTAATAAACATCATCTTAAAAGTTACATATCACCTCGAGATATTTCTTCTTGTTTGGAAACGACGTTACGTCTAAGATGACGGTAATATTGCAATCGTTTTATTGTATTTCATATGAATTCGTATCCTTCAACTATGAACTTAAAAGACGTTTGACTAAAATATTTGTTTTACGTTTGTATCCAGGGATATAGCTGTCATTTAGGCTCCTGGGTTGCGTTGTTGTCATCGTCTTCTTGGTTGGCAAGCCCCCTTTTGACGCATTACTGCCACTAACTGGACTGGAGTGTGGACATGAAAAGAACAAACTTAATTTTCTTCTATTATTTATGTATTTTACTCGTAAGAAAGTCTGTTCTACTGGCTTATTTAAAAAATACAATTTTAACTATACTGTTATTTAAACAATATTTTGATCATCATCAACTTTCAACTTTATTTCTAGACTCATGGTCCATTCAGAAGGCACAGACATGACATGCAACATACATTAAAAAGAGAAAAAGAAACATATACAAATAGATAAAAACAAAAGAAACTACAATACAGCATTTCTATAAAAGACACTATAATGTAAACAATGTAAATGATTACACAATGCAGCCTTTTCATAAATTCATAAATAACAAGTCTGTGAAATTCATATGTACTATACAGTTTCAGATCACACATATCCTGGCCTCATCTGGGCCAACTATGGCACTTATGGCTCAGTTCTGGCAGTGGCAAAGGTCATATGGGCCGTATATCTGGCCCACACACATCAAGCCGGTTTTAGTGTGAGTTGTGGCCCAGATATGTGACCCATGTGACCTTTGCCGCTGCCAGAACTGAGCCTGGGATGACTCAACCACACTCAGGACAGAAGTAATGTGGGAGATGTGGGCCACAACTGGGCCAGATGTAATTTGGCCACAAAGATGAAACACATTTTAAACATATAATCAAAGGCGGCCATGAAGAATATCAATCATAACAAATCAAATACAGTGATAAACATAAGAATGTTAATAGAAGAGAAAATGAATAGAAAGTAATAGAAATTGATCATAAGATTTAATAAGAATAGAAGATTTAAGGCTTTACAGTCATTTCCTATTGCTTTTAAAGTATGGTATTTCTATTTTAAAACAGGTAAAATTATTTTGTATTGTCCATGTATAATAAGTGCATAGCTATGCCATATTTTAAATGAAACATCGTTATCATAGAAAAATAAAACGTCTTTTTCTCAGTTGCATTTCAAGTTTGTATTCTTTTTAACCAACAAAAAAAAAAAGCCACCATCATAAAAATAAAGGGACAATGCTCTCTTTTCTGTCTTTACAAAAAACACAATTCAAGCCGATGTTATTCTAGAATCTAGAACCTTGCAATCAAGGTTTTGTTCACAACTCGCTGACTGCCATAACATACAATGTACGGTAGATGGCGGTAATGCGTCTCTCAGTGAACCACAACATCCGGAAATACAAAACAGACAGCCTTCTGCTGTTGCCCAATGCGACGTAACTGGTGGAATTGAATGGAGCTGTAACACATTCTGATTGAAAAATGCCCGTTTGTTCAGCTTATAAATGCAAGAAACGCTCTGATGGATTATATAAAGAGGCATACAAAAGGGGCGAGTTTTCTTTTCACACGTAAGTTTTGTTGCAAGTCAACCTCAGATGTAAAGTCCCCTAATCAAAATACACACACACACACACCTAAAAACAGCTGTTTTAATATTGTGTAAAGTTAGTTTCTAATTTGACACGCCATAGTTTTGACAAACATATCAAGTATAGTAATGGTAAACATCTACGGGACTGTTGTCATCACAACGTTGGCATGTGCGTTGCATTTTTGAGGAGCTCTTACTTCGCGGTGGGGGTTTTAATTTATTCCGGTGACTCGAATCTTTTCAATCTATGATTCACCAAATAGATTAATTTACTGGTACAAGAAAAATTAAATGTCTATTTGTGCGCAATGAGTGCGTCATTCACTCAACTAACGTTAATTTGTTTACTGGGTCGTTGAAGAAAAAAAAACTTTCTGTATTTTGTTATAATTGCGTAGATGCAATTTTAATAGGAGAGTTATCATTTTTGTTCACTGCAGATCTAGGCTCAAGCTATCGAAATACGCAAAAATAGTCTAAAACCTAACGTCCTTGTATTACATTTTAGAGATTCACATTCCGACATAAGTGAACGCTTTTAAGATTATTTTCGATTGACACAAACTCCGATGCAACTAAGGGTTGATGGGTTCAGTATATTTTGTTTAAGCTAACCAGAGCTTGAAAATAACAGAGTACAAAAGAGCAGAACAGACAGCAACGGAGATTATTAGAAGTGCCCGGTAGGTGTCAGTACTCTCAGCATTCAATGTGTACAAAATCCCACCCGAAGAACAGTTTTCGGAAATACTAAATACGCTCTCTGATGTCTGTAATGTATAGTGTTGAATTGCATTGAAGTTGAATAAATTCTGTATCTGTAAAATAAAATGCCAGTGTGTTCGGCTTATAAGTGTAAGAAGCGTTCAGATAGAGAGTATAAAGAGGCATACAACAGGGGCGAATTTTCTTTTCACAAGTAAGTTGTATATATCTCATATTAGTACATTTTCTGACAACCCTGCAAAACACGTGTCATGTTTAAATATACACGCATATTTGTCCAACATTTGTACAGTTTTGTCACGCATGCATTAACACGACGCGTGTGTGTCTGTTCATTCATTCAGGTTCCCATTAGCTGATGGCTTGAGAGTGAGAGAGTGGCTCCGTCGTATGAGATGGCAGAACTGGTGGCCAACTGGAAATTCAGTCCTGTGCTCGGATCATTTTGAGAAGGACTGCTTTGAACAAGTGGGCAGCCACAAACGATTGCGAAAAAATGCTGTCCCGACTATCTTTAATTTCCCTAAACATCTCCAGTGGAAGGCAAGTCCAAACAGTCCTTTGAACGTCTTTAAAATGTTGTAGTTGTTATATGTGCATATTTCTTGTGTTGCTGTTTCATACTGCATATCTCCCTTTCCTTTCTTTTTAATTTTTACTTTTCTTTTTAAATCATTACACCCAGGTACCAGCTGTCAAGAGACGATCTCTGGTATGTATTGGAGGTTAGAGAGGAATCGCTCTTCATATCAAGTACAAGTTTTAGTTGCTAATTTTCCAGAAACGGTGGTTCGGTACAATTCTAAATAAACCAAAGTTGTAGTTTTTCCTCTTCAGCCTTTATGTTGATAATAGTTTTGCATATTGTTGGGCTTATGCAGTTTGTGATAATATTAATAAACTTCAGTGTTTGACTTTGATTATATTTACATTTATGTTTTTATTCATGCTCTATTGAGGGGCTTCCCAAACTGGGCTGTGTGGGGGAACTGCAGGGGATTCCTGAATTGATGAAAAGCTGATAATCAATTAAATCATAAACATATAAAATAACAATAAATAATTACAAAATAAAAACAAATAAAACACTTGCAATCAAAATTAAACACTTACACATGTAATGGGTCCATTAACCAATGTGTTGTTAAAAATGACCTTAATGGTGGTACTTCAAGAAAATGTTTAGGTCAAAGATTTGGGAATCCCTGCTGCTTTATTTGGGACACCGCTTGATGTCCAGTGTAAAATCTGTGTCCTCAAAATAAAGCCAGTTGAGAACCATTGTTTTAGGTAGTCTTTTTTATCTTTTATTATCATTTTTAAAACCAGAATCGTAAGCCTGTTGAAGTGCCTATCAAACCAAAACCAACCCCAGTGTCAGCGCCAGTAATACCACGGTAGTGTATTTGCCATTTATTTCATATTTGTCAAATAAATAATCCTGTCTTTTACTACTTAACATCTCTCGGCCATGGTTTGGTAGGCTTCAGGGAAAGTTTGTTCGCGTGACTGTGGATTCTGATGGTTCCAACCGGGGCTCTTTTCATGCTGGCAGCTTTCACGATGACTACTGCAAACCGCAGGTTCATAATTGTTTGTTTTTTGTTTTGTTTTTACGCTTCTGATTGATGAGCATGTTATACACTTGTACATTATACGCCACACAATGTGTTTTCACAGAGCTTTAACTGGATGAAGCTGTTGGAGGGTGATGATGATGATGAGGAAGAGGATGATGATGATGATGAGGATGAGGATGATGACACTAGTGTATGTAGATCTTTACAATTTTTCAGGTTGTAAAAAGTAAAAACTTAAGCCTGACAGATCTGGAAATCTCCTGAAAGGTGTTTTAGCTTCTTTCTTTTTTTACATGCAGGATCCTGGAAATGATGTTGCTCATGGTGATGCACCTCTTGACAAGCCTGAAAATCCAAACACACCGTTTATCAGGGTATGCCTCTTACTGATTTGCATATACATTTTCTGTTACAGTGGTATTTCTCTTTATGAAGACTTGAAATTGGTTATGAAAGTAAATGCTTCCTTTCTGTGAAGGCCATGACACACCAAGCCTTTGGGTCGTCAGTGAGCGTCTGTCGGGCTTGTTTTTGCAGTGTGTTCCACGCGTTGCTGGCTGTGCTTCCGATTCAGAATGTTGAATCGGCATCGAGTCCATTGGTGTGAGAGATCACTCTGTTTGGTGTTCAGTTTAGCAAACGAGTATGAGAATAAAAGTGAAAGTGATAAAAGCAAGCAAAGTCAATATGGTACAGATGGAAGGCTGTTCTAATTTTACCTCATCTTTCCTGAGCATTCCAATGTAAATATTTTCATAACATGAGCCAACTGTAATGAAGAAAGTCAAGTCACCTTTATTTATATAGCGTTTTATACAAAACAGATTGTTTCAAAGCAGTTTTGCAGTGATAACAGGAAATTGATTCAATAAGGCAAACAAGTTAATAAGTAAAATAATAAGCAAGTAATAGGCATGATTGATATTCAAAATGGTAAGCAAGCGCTGCTTTGTATATGGATTGTATATCTGCAAACTTTTTGAATGACAAATATAGACTATTGATACCTGATGATATCGACAGTTATTTCCTTACACGCAGATGCAGAACACGCATGCCATTTGGCAGTTGCCTTTAGTCCGTTTGGTGTGTTCAAGTTCAGCTTTTTGTCCCAGATGATGCCGACGTGCGGCGACAACACAAGCCACGTTTCTATTACCCTTCAAATACGCCCAATGGAAACGCGTAAATTTCGCAAAAACTCCCGTATATCACAAAAAAAAAAATGTTACGCTCGCTTGAGGTGTATTTTTCAGGCAATTCGAAAAAGGTAATTTTCGCAAAACTGCAATGGAAACTGTTTTACAGTCGGCTTCTGTCAATGGTAATTTGATGTTGGTTTGGTGTGCCACGGCTGTACAAGTAATTTAAAATGTGGCTTAAAATAGTTTTTAACTTTAACCTCTGGTCTTCTAGTACTTTAATGTCTCTACTTTTCAGGTGACAGAAAGATGGCAATGGCTGAGTATAGATGTTACAGGGCCATTTCAAGAAAGCAAAGGCCCCTATAGCCACATTGTGGTCATCTGTGACTATTACACCAAGTGGATTGAAATCTTTCCATCGGAAAAGCCTAATTCGGATTCCATTGCCCTGCTTATGTGTGATGCCATTTCCCGATATGGTTTTCCTCTGGGATTTCTTACACCTTGGGGGGCCAGAGGGATTCAGGTCAGAACGGTAAGTCCTACATTATGATTTGCTTTTTATTTATAATATTAAATTGTATTTTTCTTTATTGAAATGTGCTGAAATGTTTCTAAAATGTCTCCGTGCAGTTTATTTGTGGTGATCTCCCATTTTGCTTATTTTTGTCAAGGTTAACAGAGCACTCAATAATATTCTGATGATAAAGGACATTTCCCTCGTCTCTCGGCATCACCAGGCTTCACAGCTTGAGCCTCACACACAATACCACATTGTCAAGTGAGTTTGGGATTGTTTGGACATAAATCACCATGTTTCAGAGCCTGGAGTTAGTTTGAAACATTTGTGATACTGTTATGTTTTGTGATGCAGTATGGTGGAAAATCTGGTGAAGAAGCATTCAGACAGTTGGCATGTTCATTTGCCTGTCAGCGTGCTGCGCTTCAACTGCAGTGTGCACCCAGAAACCAAACACCGACCTCTGTCCCTTCATCGCAGTGTGGGAACTAGACCTTATACATCACCCAGAGATCAGCCAGTATGTATTGTATTTCCTGAAATGTTACTGTGACATTTGCAGCTGCTTTGTTCACACTGGCAGCCCAAATACAAATGATTATTGGTTATGATTATGTCAAGAATCAGGAGCAGAATTGCACTGCAATTTTAGTCATTTAGTTTAGGAATGGAGAAATGCGATGGTTAGTAAAGATTAGTTTTGTGACTCTACACATGTTTCCACAACATAATAATTATGAATATACTGTTCAAAACTTTGGGGCCGGAAATATTTTTAAAAAGTTTTTGAAAGAAGTCTCTTATGCTCAAATACAGTAAAACAGTAACATTGTGAAATATTACTACGTAAAATGTGTTTTCTGTTTCAATATATTTAGTCTTCAGTCTTCAGTGTCAGAAATCAGTCTAATATAATGACATGCTGCTCAAGAAACATTGACAAGAGTTTAAATAAACATTAAAGTAATACTATTTTGTAGAAACTTGATTGATTTATGTTTTTTCATCAAGTTCAAAAGAACTGCAACTACTTGGAAGTAAAATATTTTGTAGCATAAATGTTCATTTCTTTCTAATCAGTTTCTACTGACCTCAAACTTTTGAATGGTACTGTATGCATAAAGTATATTATTAAATTTGAGTGTGTGTTTTGTTTTTCAATCAAGCTCAGTGAAGATGACCTTGCAAAGTACACTTTCAAAATACAGAAACCAAACCCTTTCAAAGAAATTGAGGCACTAAAACAAATATTCCGTGAGTATGAAAACCTCATGTCCAAATCTCTGTTTACTTTTCCTTCACATCTGTGCTCACTATCATTTAAATGCTGTTAACACAGGAGAATCAGCGGACTACATTGTCGTTTCATAAGGCAATAAATTAGTGAGTGTGAATTAACAGTAGTACTTTATTTGTTTTCTGATTTTATATCTTGCCATTACATTTTATAAACCGGAAAATGCACTACTACCACATATTCAGCAGTTTTACTTTGTTTCCTCTGTTGCTATAGTGGCTGGTGTGTGACTTCAAACTGAAGGTCCCGTGAGGAAGAAGCTCCGTACAGACCACATGGATGAAGGGATGGAAAATAATGACATGTTAAAGTCCATTTAGACCCAGACTGATGTGTTGTTTGTGATTTTTTTTTTCATATTGAAATGTTATGCAGCATTGTGAATAAATACCATTAAAGGTATTTAAGAGAATAGTATTAACTGTAAAATAAACTACTAAAATACAAAGACTTTGGTCATTTGTAGTGTTTGTAAATAACTGATTCAACCAGACTGAGTCAGCAAAAGATCATCTATGCCATTATAATCTGATGATGCCACAAATATTCCTAATGGAATCCTAACGGATATTGTGGGGGTCTGAAATTAAGTGTGCATATGACTGACAAATGTTTTATTATTATTATTAA
This sequence comes from Gobio gobio, assembly GCF_949357685.1. Lineage (NCBI taxonomy): Eukaryota > Metazoa > Chordata > Actinopteri > Cypriniformes > Gobionidae > Gobio > Gobio gobio. The sequence goes on along the minus strand of NC_137097.1, from coordinate 51,587,822 downwards.
TTAACCTTTTTATAACATTAACTCAACCAAGTTTATTCCAGCAGTGAGAATAAATTGTTTATACTTATTTTGATGTCTGTCTGTGTGTTTTTAATGTCCATTTATATGTCCAAGCTACACCGTCCTAAATACTTTCTAGAATGTACACTTAATAGCCAAACGTATTTTAATATCCTTTTCTAATTAAGCAATCTCAGATGTTATTGCTACATCATACATTTCAATCTCAAGCACAAATACTGTACGCACTAAGATTCGTTCTCACTGGAATAGCTCAACTGTACACTTAAATAGTTGGAAAATATAATTAAAATGCTTTGTGACCAATTTTAATGAATTATGTGAGGCCACTAGAGCGCGACGGTCTCCGGCACAGAAAAGAGTTCACGCTGCTCGCGCAAAGACATCTGGGATTGTGGAGGACTGGCTCGAGCGCTTTGATTTCCGCAGTGCAGCGTGGGATAGTGGAAGAAGTCAGCGAAACAGTCGTAGAGAAATGGTGAGTGAGCAAGCAAATGGAGCCCAGATCAAATGTATTTATTCGCTTTGGAATTTGAAAACGCAACTGTGAACGTTTTAAAGCAAACTAGCTGCCGGATGAAGCGGCTAGCGTGTGTAAACGTAGCCTTTTCACAGACCTCTTTGTTTCGCAATATTTTTAGCAGCCCGGCTAACGTTCCCAGCTAAATCCGCCCTGTTTATTGTGTAACTTTGTCGCTAAATCGCGCTCGACGACGGACGGTCAGCCAATGTGAAGAATCGATGGACAATCAGTTTTGTATTGTTTATTTGGACGAGCGTTGCGCAGTCCCTGTAGCAGAAACGGGGCTGTTGATCGCGGTGTTGATTTCATGACAGCTCGGAGCTGTAATGTAGGAACGGGCCGATCCTGTCATTGATCATTCTGGGCTGTGCCTTTCAGATGGTCATCTAACGTTAGTGATTTTATCTAGCCACATACCAAAGTAGATGAAAGGTAAAGGACTTTCGATCGCAGATTGGTTTCTAACTGTTACATGTATCTAGCCTGCCATCGTTACTAGCTCCAGTTTGTACGTCCATTTTTAAAAAATAACTTGCGCCAACCTGGCGTCGGCTCGATATACTTTTGTTTAGCCGCTCTAACGTTAGTGTCACCGATATTGCACATCTCCGTAATGCTGGCTAACGTTAGATTTTATCAGTGAACAACAAAGCGCTACATTTCCTAGGTGTTGCCAGTAACTAAGACAACTTAACACAACTGCAGCTGTCGGCGTTTTATTTGTAGAGAGCTTTGCAGTTGTGTAACTTAGTTGACACATCTCAGCTGTTCACCATCTGCTTTTCTTTTCACTATTTAGTTTGAAAGCCACTGGTTGTTTCACTTGTAAATTGCAAACAGCTTTAGGGTAAGAGATATTGAGGTTAGTTTTTTTGTTATTATGTAACAGTTTCGGTGTTCAGGATTATTTTCCCAATATAATTGATGCTTCCCTTTTTTCCCCTTCCCTTTTTGTGAAGGACAAGAAATGCTCTGTTAGGTTTTTGAGCCATGAGTTGATACTGTGATAACTCTGCATAGATGAGTTGATAATGAGATGGGATTAATAGTTGCTTGCCTGACTTTTTGTTTTCTCTTCAGGATGTCTTTTTGATGATCAGACGTCACAAGACAACCATCTTCACAGATGCGAAGGAGTCTACCACAGTCTACGAGCTGAAGCGGATTGTCGAGGGCATCCTAAAGCGAGCACCAGAGGATCAGAGGCTTTATAAGGTCAACAAAGAAAGTTATTATTATTATTCATTGATGTATAAGTCAATCATTTTACATCTCACTTACAGCCTGAAGGTTGTATTTAGTTGGCTCATTACTGTTATGAAGAAATAAAATCATGGCAAGTTATGTACTTTTGATTTTGTAAGTTTTTTTTTTTTTTTTTTTAAGGAATTAGTACTTCTATTCAGCCGAGATGCATTCAATTGATCAAAAGTGGAAGTAAAGACATTTAATGTTACAAAAGATTTCTATTTCAGATAAATGCTGTTCTTTTGAACTTTCTATTCATCAAAGAATCCTAAAAAATGTTTCACGGTTTTCACAAAAATATTAAGCAGCACAACAGTTGTCAACATTAATAATAAGAAGAAATGTTTCTTGATCAATCATATTAGACTGATTTCTGAAGGATCATGTGACACTTAAGACTGGAGTAATGATGCTGAAAATTCAGCTTTGACATCACAGGAATAAAATCCATTTTAATATGTATTATAAAAAAATAGTTTAAAAAAAAAGTTTTTTAAATTGTAATAATATTTCACAATATTGCTGTTTTTACTGCATTTTTGATCAAATAACATTTTTGTTCAAAAAAACATTACTAAACTCTTACCGACCCCAAACCAATTAATGCCACAAACGATCACAGAATTAATAAAATCCTTTGCTAATAATAGCTAAAACCCCTTGAGCTAAAATAAAATAAAAAAACTCACAAATTAAAGCTGAGGGTTTTATTAATGTGATTGAAATTAACAGAATGGAAAGTGAAAAACTTAAAGGTACACTGTAACTTTTGGCACTCTAGCAGTTAATAAACCGCGATAAGTTGCACCGGCTACAATTTCCTTTCGCAAGACGCATACAGTTTTGTTTATGTGCATGACGACGAGTCACACAGGTACTGGCCTACTCCATCCCACCTGGTCTGAAATAGTCTGAATATAAACACTTATTATAGGCGTACTGTAGTGTGTCAGGACATAGGGGCCGATACTCACGAAAATGACTGCGCAACTATGGAAAAACGAGAGGTTCTCCATTCATTTTATCCAATCAAAAAATCAATTCAGATTCGGGAACCTCTCTAATTGGTGGATCTCATATCGTGTCCCAGCGGATCGTAATACACACTCAACTCTACCGTTATATTTAGCACTACATCATAACAACCTGACACAAATGCTTGTGCTTTCTGGTTTTTTTTGCACAATGATAAATTGTATTTTACATAATTAACTCCAAAATCATCAGGTTTATCAATGAGAGAGCGACTCGTGACAACACTCATAAAAATGTGTTTTTTGTTTGGTTGGTAATGTGTTTGCAGTCCATGTTTCTCTTTGCGATGTACTGATAACTTTTGTGGGAGAAAAAAACATTACTCTTGAAAACTAACACCAAGTATAATTAATTGAGTAATGAGCATGTAAAATGCTTTAAGGTCATTTGTTGCATAGGCCTATGTGTCACCGCGAGTAGCCCAGTTATCATTTGCTCATATAAAAATATGTGAATAAAGATGTTTATATTTGGTTGTAGAGCTGCAACTAACGATTATTTTTTCTGTCGACTAATCTAACGATTATTTTTTCGATTAGTCGACTAATCTAACGATTATTTTCCAGATTAATCTTATTATTCTTTTTTACTGATTATTGTATTTCAAAGAGGGTAGTGAATTTGTATATTATTTTAACATGAAATCAATGAATGATGACAATATTAATTGTATTTCAGGAAGGGTAGTGTACATAGTATGCCATTTTATAATGAAATATATGAACAAAAGAAGCTTTTTAAACATAATATATAATGATACTATTCATCATAAAATGTATACAGAGTAGGCCTAATTAGGAAACGTTGTTTACTATAATAGTTGAGTATGATTTACTTATTGATTTGTGTCAATAGTAAACGAAAATGCACTTGTATTTATCTGCAAAAGGTTCACATACAGGAGCTTTCAGCATAGTGTTAATGTATAACTAGTCGTCTATTTTGAAGATACATGTGCATAAACAACGACTAAAGCTGCCAGAAGTTTTTGCCCAAACTTCAAAGACACATTTAAATTATTAAAGCTAGAGGCATATCAATTCGCAGTTCAATTCTCTATCAATATCAATAGAGGCAGTTCAATTCGCACTGCAGTAAACTCGCGCACCACCGCTTACAATGCCGGTCTCCTAACGGGGGATATGAGGGAGTACAAAGCTTCATGTTACGCTCTCCGGCGCGCCGTTAAAGCCGCAAAACTCCGCTATAAAGACCGAGTGGAATCTCATTTCCAACTCAACGACTCCCGGCGGATGTGGCAGGGACTGAGAACCATCTGTGCTTTTGGAACTAAATCCTCTGCAGAGGTGAGAGCTGATCCGTTACTGGTGAACGAGTTAAACTCTTTCTACGCTCGCTTTGATGGTAATCGCGGCAGCGCGACTCCGGCGAGTGACGCGTCAGAGAGAGTCCCTCAGAGCAGCAACGGTCACGTGATCTCTGTCTCGGAGGACGAGGTTCGGAGGGCACTCAAACGTGTGGATGTCAGGAAAGCTGCTGGGCCGGATGGTATTTCAGGTCGTGTTCTGCGGTCCTGTGCTGATCAGCTCGCAGGGCTCTTTACATCCATATTCAACGAGTCCCTTGCTACATCTGTTGTCCCCACCTCCTTCAAACGATCCTCCATCATCCCTGTACCTAAGATCAGTAAACCCTCTTGCCTAAATGACTATCGTCCAGTGGCTCTCACATCTTTAGTCATGAAGGTCTTTGAGAGACTCATTAAAAACAACATTTGCTCCTCCATTCCTGACACTTTGGACCCTCTTCAGTTTGCCTATCGTCCCAATAGATCGACTGAAGATGCCATTTCTCACGTCCTTCACTCCTGCCTCACTCACATCGACAGCAAAAGTGGGAACTATGTCAGGCTGCTATTTATTGACTATAGCTCAGCCTTTAACACCATAGTTCCCATTAAGCTAACACACAAACTCCTGGATCTAGGCCTGAATTCTTCTCTCTGCCTCTGGATTGAAGATTTCCTCACTGGCAGACCCCAGGCGGTGAGAGTAGGCCAGTTCACCTCCACCTCCATCACCCTGAGTGTTGGAGCTCCACAGGGCTGTGTGCTGAGTCCCCTGCTCTACTCTCTCTACACCCATGACTGTTTGTCCACACACAGCTCCACCTCGATCATCAAGTTTGCTGATGATACTGTTGTCCTGGGTCTCATCTCCAACAACAATGAGACGGCATACTTGGACGAAGTGGAGCAACTGACATCATGGTGCCAGGACAACTGTCTCTCTCTGAATGTTAACAAGACCAAAGAACTGATTGTGGACTTCAGGAAGAGACAGCATCGGTCATACTCCCCTCTCATGATCAGCGGGACACCGGTAGAGAGAGTGAGCAGCTTCAAATACCTGGGTGTGAACATCTCCGAGGATCTGACCTGGACTACACACATCCAGACACAGGTGAAAAAAGCCAGGCAAAGACTGTACCACCTGCGCCAGCTGAGGAAATTCAGGGTTTCACCAGCCATCCTGAAAACTTTCTATCGAGGGGCGATAGAAAGTGTCCTGACTCAGTGCATCACAGCGTGGTACGGGAACAGCACCAGTCACGACTGCAAAGCCCTGCAAAGAGTGGTGCGCTTATCCGAGCGCATCTCAGGCTCAGCTCTCCCGTCTCTGCAGGACATCTACACCAAACGCTGCAGAGGTAGAGCTACTAAAATCATCAGAGACATTAATCACCCTGCAAACTCTCACTTCACCCTGCTGCCATCTGGTAAGCGCTTCCGTAGCCTGATGGCAAAAACTGAAAGACTCAGGAGGAGTTTCTTCCCCCAGGCCATCAGACTCCTGAACTCAGTCACGTGACTCACTTCACCCCCGCACACACATAAACATCCAGTCTTTTAACATTAACATCCACATACTGCAATTGCACTGCACTTTACGTCCCTATTGTTACTGCGTAACAACCTGTAATAAACCTTGCACATTATACTTCTTTATATATACATATTATATATTTTATGTTAACCACTTATTTTTAAGTCTACAGTTTATCTCACTTATCACATCCACATATTTTTTATATTTTTATTTTTATCTTATTTCCTATTTTTATCTTTTACTTGATTTATTTATAATTCTACTTATGTTAATACTTTTTATTCTAATTTTATTCTATTTCTATTTAATTTCTTGTAACTGTTATTTGCACTGTCCATGGAGCGGACCTGTTTACATTTCACTGCCAGTTGTATATTGTGTATATAACTGTGTATGTGACAAATAAAACTCTTGAATCTTGAATCTTGATATCTTAACTTTAATGTTACTTTAATCATGTAAACTACTTATATACAACAAGTTATTATGCATATGTGTTTGGGACAGAGCGGAACCAGGTCGCATTAACAGCAGATATATGCAGCCCATAATAAATAAAAGCACGAGACGTACTGGGGTCGGAGAAGAACCCAGGAAAATGTGACCGTCTGTTGCAATACACGCGTGGCGCGTTCAGCTGCGCGAGAGAAGACAGGCAGCAGGGTTGCCAGGTTTACACAACAAAACCCACCCATTCGTTACTCAAAACTAGCCCAAAACAAGCCCAATCGCGTTTCGGGGAGGTTCTCTGGTAAACATCGCGTTCGGGGGGTTAAATATGTGTGTTTTTTTGCTTCAACCCGCGGACATGAGACACAGCCCGCGGCAACAGTGTAGAAGTAGCCCAATTCCGCGGAAAAAAGCGGACTTGGCAACACTGACTGCAGTGTGAAAGCTCCCGCTCTCCACGCGCACAGCTTCTGCTCTGCCACCACGCGCAGTGTGAAACCGGCGTTACAGAGCGAACAAAGCACAGTTTTATTCGGCTTCTGTTTAAAGTACTCCCACACTTTTGAATGTCGCGGTCTGGCTTTATATGAAAAATGATCATATTCACTATGCCCGGGAGCAGAAGCTGCCATTATTCTAGATCTTCTGTTCCATTCTAGAAGGTAAATAATGTGCCGCAGACGCGTCGACGCATTTCACGCACGTCGACGTATTTTCGTAGTCGACGTCATCGACGACGTCGACGCGTCGTTGCAGCCCTATTTGGTTGGTAATGTATTTGCAATTGTTACATAATTTACCTCTAAATTAATTTGAACAGCATTTCAAAGAAAATGTTTTAAATGCAAGGAACAGCATATTGAACCTGCACATTTACAATAAATGGCAAATGGAATGGAATGAATGTGTAAATAACAAATTATATGAGGTGAATCCAGTTTTAAATCAAGGAGTTATTAGTTATTATTTTGAAAATAGATATGACCAGGTTTTATATACGAGATGCCGAATTGGACATTCAAGACTCACTCATTCATATTTATTGAACGGGAAAGAGAAACCCTTTTGTGATCTGTGTAAGAATTTCACGAGTGTAAAACAAATTTTAATAGAATGTCCTTTTTTAAATAATATTAGAGAACGGTTTTATTCAGAAAACACATTAAAGGGTTAGTTCACCCAAAAGTTTGACACCCTTAAGACCTCCGTTCATCTTCGGAACAGAAATGAAGATATTTTAGTTGAAATCTGATGGATCTGAAAGGCCTCCATTGGCACAATGCACGGTTCACTCTCAAGACCCTTAAAAGGTACTAAAGACGTCGTTACAAAGTCCATCTCACTACAGTGGTTCTACAATAACTTTATGGAGTGACAAGAATAGTTTTTGTGCGCAAAAAAACCCTAAATAACGACTTGTATAGTGATGACCGATAACAACATCTGTACCTAAATGTTATATACATCCATATTAAGACCGTAAAGGTGGGAAAGTGTGCTGCATATCAGGAATGACCTCACATAAATCAAGCATGGACTAGTTGAAGTGGTTCAAGTAATTATGCACTTTAGTAAACAATCTGTCCATGCCCCACAGGAGGACATGCTGCTAGAAGATAGTAAGACTCTTGGAGACTGCGGCTTCACAAACCAGACAGCCAGGCCTCAGGCTCCGGCCACAGTAGGACTGGCTTTTCGCATCAGTGGTGAGTTCCCGTTTCCAACACTTGCCTGTGGTATTTTGGTGATTCGGATTTGCTTACTATGTCTTTTTTTTTATTATTTTTTTTATCACAGATGATGCTTTTGAGCCTCTTAGAATAGAGGCCTTCTCCAGCCCTCCTGAGCTTCCTGATGTTATGAAGCCTCAAGACTCGGGCAGCACCGCCAACGAACAAGCCGTGCAGTGAAGGAGGAACCGAAGATAAAGGGTTGGGAGGGGGGAGGGAGGGGGGGATAAGGCAGAGGTAAAGAGTGTCCAAAACAGCGGACAAGCAAAACGTGTGTTTTAAGATGGTGGTGTGTATCGAGTTCTATAAAGAAGGGGGAAGCATGAGTGAGAGTGATCTTGTGTGATATTGTAACTTTGCTGAGAATTTGAATCGCTCTCCCTGTTATGCCTCACGTCCCATCAAGCACTAGCAGCTTACTCTCACTGTATTGTCGCAAGCCCTTCCAATATTCAGTGTCTGCTCAGTGCTCATCTACAGGTTAATCCACCAATCACAATGCCCCTTTTGGCGCAGGCACATTTTGATTTGGTAATGTTTCCCTTCATTTCTGAATGAATTGCTCATTTGTTAGTCACCCATCAGAGGTGGTTAGATATCCGAGTATTTAAACCTGTGCTCCTTATTTAATTCACGCAAATGTTATGTTTGGAGAGTTAAAACGTTTTGTGCTTTTTGTGTGTTATGATCTGTTAGGGCTGGGGTGGGTTTGTGTAAGTGGCTGTAAGGTTTTACAAATGCCCACTTTGCATTTACAGTACACTGTTGTGTGTTAATGACTATTGATATTCTAATTATTCTTATTTAGATCCTTCATAATTTTATTGGAGCGCAAAAGGCCATAGGCTCAACCGTTTTATGTTACCAACTTAGTGTAAATGCACATGGAACTTACTGAACATCAGAATGGGCATGGATGCCATCAGGTTATACCTGCAGATTAACTCCCAGCACATGGTTATGGTGAATTCTGACATACAGTGGTTTCATTGTAAATACATTTTTCCACATGCAATGTTGCTTCTTGAAGTGTTTTGCATTTCTTTACAATTTTGTGTTGGACTTAGTGTAGCTTGTTTCTTTTTGAAAATTAGTTTGGAAGCTTAAGTATTGACATTTAATTCCCTGATTTTGTATTTAAATCAAAGGGGAGTGTAAATGCTAGCCAGTTTTTTTTTTTCTTTGGGTGTGTGTGTGTGTGTGTGTGGCATTTTAAAATGGTGGAAAGAATCAAGTAAACCATTTAAAGATCAATACGAATGAAGCCTTTGGGCGCAGTTTCTTGAACAAGTGAATGTTTTAACTTTAACACGAACGCTGACATTGTGTTTTCATCCCAAAAACAAACAGGCGCTCCTAATGTTTTTGCAAACTCACCCTTATCCTTCTCAGTGATGGCAGTTTCCCTTCACAGTGCTCTTGCAAAAAGATAAAGGAAAAAAAAAAGTTAGAAACAGAAAAGAAAATCTTGCTGCAGTATCTGTAACTGCATTTAAATGAATTAAAATCAGCCCTTTTCCACTCCTTGTTTAATGTTCAATGTCTGCTTATTAATAGTATTGCTACTGAGGTCTTTTTTATTTATTTTTTATAACATGCAGATATTATTCCAATATAACAGAATAACAACCAATAATAGAACAAAAGGCAAGGGGGAGAAAATGACTAGAAATAACATTACAAGTAAATTACATTAAAAATAGGAAAATTGGAACAGCAAAATGTTTCCTTGCTTTTGTGTTTTCAGATACAAAGCATTTTAAAGTACTGTTGGAATTTGTTGAGAAATTCATTCAAATGTGTTTTATGTTTCTGTCTGGAGATTTGGCCTTTATGTATGTGAAACTAAGCCAAAAGTAATTCAAATAAACTCGTTTTCAGTTTCTTTATCTGTATAAATTAAAACAAACAACACATCTTTCAAAATAAAGACAACATATTCACATACGTGTAATAGCTGGGTGAATCGGTTGAACCGGTTCACAATACCTGAACGATTCAGTGCCCGGTTCGAGTGGTTTTCGTATCGTCTGATTATGAATGTACTAAGAACTTGATTGACTTGATTATGGCCATTTTATCAAAAAGCATACGGAATAGTGGTGGTTTATGTATTACTAAAATGTGCATAAACGTTTAGCCAAGAGATTCGTTTTAGGAATATATTGCTTAAGTCTAATTATATATAACGTATATATGTCCTCCATGAATTTCCCACATGAAAAAATACTATAGTATATTAAAGTAAAATTACTCTAGTTAATACCATAGTGTTTTTGAACCGTAAAGATACTACAGTAAATTGTAATATATTGTAGTATATAATAGTTTTTACAACACTTTGTTCATTTACTGTAGAATATTTACTATAGTACGGATCAAAAACACTAGTATTTACTAGAGTAATTTTACTATAATATACTATAGTATTTTTTTCATGTAACTAGTTCACGCATGGAACGTAAATATGATCCTTATTAATAAATAAAAAAAATAGTGTGATGTCAACTACGTGTTTACGTCATGAGATAATTACGTCATTTTGTCTTATGAACATGAGTCAAAAACAAGTTAAAAGAGAAAAAGAATACCTAAGAGGATCAAACAGTTGAATATGCGCATGCGCAGTAAATCCATCGATCTAGCAACAGAAGCTAATGGTTAGAGAGGATCGTCAGTTTTAAAGATCTGTCTGTTCAAATATCTTTTGGCTGTTTTGGTTTCAAGTTGTAATTTATCACATTCGTGCCTGTAAGTAATTTATTGTTTAAGACTTTTATTGTATTTCAGAATCGCATTTCTCTGTTAGCTGAATCACAAGTTAAGCTATCCACCAGTTAGTTCATTAATTCTGCACGGTGAAGTTATAGCGCTAGTATCTATTTACATATCTCACTGGTTTTACCCTGATTATTGCTTAAACTGAGATATTTAACGTTACTCCGGCTACTCTGCTGTAATAGCACCGTTAACAACGTATAACGTGTTTTTAGGAAAAACAAACTTATTTGGCTAGGCTAGCTTTGACCGAAATCACCCGTTTTCGCCTAATTTGCATTAATCCGATTAAAAATTGCATCTAGATGGAGGTTCGTAAAAAGAAGGTAGCGGCCGCAGGACGGGTGATAATGGACGTCATCCAGGCTGAATGGGAGCCGCTGTCTCACTGGGAGCTTGACCAGCGACTGGACCGTGCAGTTGAAGAGATGATTGGAGCTGACCTGGTGGCCCTGGTTCAGCAGCAGTCAGCCTCTCAACAAGAGGAGGATACAAAGCCACCAGATCTGGCGCAAAAGGTGACTCCTCTGCTGTCCGAGTGCGCGTTGCAGCGTTCACAAGTTACTGAAGCCATGGAGGCAAATCCTAACGTACAGGTAGGTCAGGTGTCTCATGCGCTTTACATCATATATCTTACAGTAACTGTGATGCTTCTTTCCATCAGTGCCTCAGTCAGAAACTTCCAAGGAGGCCTCAAGATGCCATGAGATAAAATAACCACCTTATTTTAATATTTATTTTGTTTCATTGAAGATCCAGGATTCCTGTGGCTTCCTAAACCTGAATACATACGCTAGCCTAATTTTACCTGGAAAAGTAATACAAATTTATTAGTGTCTTAACTTTTTATTTGTAGCAATGATACTTATTTCTAGTTATTCCACGCTCTAAAATATTTTATCGGGTAAAAATGTGAGTAAAAAAAATAAACATTTTGTATCATTAATCCTTATCCTGTAAATCACGAACAACTGGAAAAATCTTGGGGCATTGGAATTAAAAAAGGTTTAGGACTTCTGCTTCACATTATGTTTTTTTTTTTTTTTACTCCATCAGTAAGCCTATGTGCTGTTTTAATTCTTTTTTTTTTATTTTTTTTTTTATTCAATGCCAAAAGAACATGAGGTATTACATCCTCATAATATCACATTAACTTTAGCTGTCAGGAAATGAAAAACAAAAAACAAAAACAAAACATACAAACAAAAAATTACATAAAGTCCAGTGCTTTCAAAGCATTACATGTTTTCATTGCTTTTTTGTTCTTTGCTTGTTCCAAGAGATTTACATACAATGTAAAGTCATTTACAAAGTGTGAAAAATTTGGTTTACATTGAGCCCACTTTTTTTTATGTATATGATATTTTCCTAATAAAATCAATAACTATATAATATGTTGTTCTTTGCATTCTAAGTTATCATTCTGAGTATAAAAAAGGACATCAAATACACATATTTCTATCATACAATTCATTTTTCTATTAATAAAGTTTTCTAAATCTTTCCAAAATTATCTTGAGTAAATGCAGTGAAAAAACAGGTGCAAAATAGTTTCTTTTTCCAGTGCACAAAATTCACAGGTATATGAAATTTTTAACTCCAATCTTTCCAAAACGTGCTTAGCGGGATAAATTCTGTGAAGTATTTTGTAAGACACTTCCTTAATTTTATTATTAACACAAAACTTATTTGGCAATTTCCATGCTTTGACCCATGAGATATCACCAAATAAAGATGACCAAAAGAATCTTGCTGCAGGAAAAGACACAGAACAAAGAGCATTTCTTATATCCTTATTGCAACATTTTTGTTTTAAAACATTAATATTACCAATGAAAATGTTACTACAAAGATTGTCTATACTGATTTCTTCTGAATTAGAGTTCTTTAAGAGTAATGTCACACTCTTTGGAATCTCGTCAAGAACAACGCTTCACATTATGTTGTCTTGTTGTTTATTGCAGTATGTGACACGTTTTCTGCAAAGCTCCAACACGTGCTACAGCAAGAACCGGTTGTCTGGAAGAGCTCGACTGTCCTTGTCACACACTGTCCTCCTGTCCCTCACCCTCCTGTCCAAACGCATCAGCTATCGCAGCGTGTCCTCTAGTTTCCATCTGGAGAAGGGAAATATTCACAGGATCTTCTTTTCTTTCTGTGATCAAGTGATCGCACAACAGGATCGGCTCATTCGGTGGCCTACAGGTACGACCTAATAACAGTTGATTAGTTCAAACAGTTACTTCATGTCAAATTTACAGCTGTTTTCATGACAACAACAGGGTAAAATCTTTTAAAAATAGATAAATGAACTAGTAAATTATTTATAAATTATCTACATACAGAAGGATACATTTTATTTAGATTTCACACAGTGAAGTAAAATGTAAATACATAAAATACAGCATGCATTTATTCATCATAGACATCATGCACATAGTAGAAATGAAAGTTAAAGCTGTTTGTGTGTTGTTTTGTCATGAGTAGACCGGGGGGTATTCCAGAAAGCAGGTGATGTGACATAACTGGGTATGTTTTAAGGGTAAGCAAGCAGATAACCTCATCTTTCGCTTGAGGTATTTAGATGTGTGTAATATAATTAATATTTATATTAATATAGCTAAATGTGCTATACATTTACAGTTAAAATATACAATGGTATATGTTAATTCTAAAGCGCTATTATAACAAGGTAATGTTTAAATGTTAATTCAATTAAAATACATGTATTATTTATTTTATTTTCATCTCACACATGGATCTGCATTCGATTAATTAGCATCAAACAAACAATATAATCCTTATTCTCAGTGAATAAAGATTACTTATTAAATGAAGAGATTGAAAAAATGATTGCACAATCACCAAATAGGTGGCGATGTGCACTATTTAGGTTATGTAAGTTGCTAAAAGAAGAGGAAGTCGAATGTTCATGTGCTGCGTTCCACTCCACTTTTAGACACGCACTTGCGAACTTCCCTAAGCACTTCCCCTCGGGGGAATCCCCGCCGCCATTTTGAAGTGCGTTCCACTTCGTGGAGTGGACGAGAGAAGTTTATATGGACAGACCCTTGCTCTCTCGATTTTGTCCAAGGGAGCGAGTCTACTTCACATGTACACTTCAGGCAGCTTCATATACCACAATGCAACACGATTGTGACGTCAACGCATATCATGTTTAATTTACCCCACCACAAACAACTCTATGATATTTTAATAATTTTTTTAAAACAACCGAAACATGCCTGTATACATATAAAATGCTGCATTAATCAATTTTGTAAGGGAAAAACATAATAATAAATCAACTCCATTGTGGATTCCAAGTGATCAAGGGCTTAGTTAGGACGTTCCAGTTCAGTCCATTGCAAAGGTTCCTCCAGTAGTGGGCACTCATGCAACGTAAGCAATGACGCACATCCGAGTGAACGACACGGAGGGAAGTTAGCGAGTGAAGGGCATAATAAAAACGAACTGGAATGCAGCAATGGTTAACATACTCTGGGTTGGCTGAACTTACTGCCGGATGTGTTTTTGGAACCAGCATACCTTTAGTAAGCAAGGTTTGGGTTAATCAACCGAGAGTTCAGGGTATGTGTCGGTAAGTTAACCTTGCTTTCTGGAATACCCCCCAGGGCTATTATCGTTAACCAAAACCAAAACTTTTTTCTTTATTTGAAATAAAATGACTGAAATAGAATAAATTCTGAAATTCTCATTTTCATTTAGTTTGTTGACATACCAAAATGTAACCTAGAAACATTTGTATTTATGATTTATACGTTACAAATACATTCTCATTAACACATGACAGTAGAACACTAAAAAAGTGCAAATATAGATAGACAAAGTAGTAGTACTAAATTCTAAATATAAATCTGAATGATGATGATGAAGTGAAATATACTGGCTGGGATGGAAAAGCATTAATCAGCCAAATCCTTCCAGTTAAAGAGAGAGTTCACCCAAAAATGAAAATTAGCCTATGATTTACTCACCCTCAAGCCATCCTAGGTGTATATGACATTCTTCTTTCAGATGAATAAAATCAGAGTTGTATTAAAAATGTCCTGGTTAATCCAAGTGTTATAGTGACAGTGAATGGCAGCCCAAAATTTGAAGCCCAAAAAAGTGCATCCATCCATAATAAGTGCTCCATACGGGTCCGGGGTGTTAGTAAACACTTTCTGAAGCGAAGCAATGCATTTTTGTAAGAAAAATATCCATATTTAAAACTTTATAAAATAAAATATCTAGCTTATTACTTAAACTTAAAAGAAAGAAGAATGTCATAAACACCTAGGATGGCTTGAGGGTGAGTAAATCATGGGCTAATTTTCATTTTTGGTGAACTATCCCTTTAAGCAAGATTTATCGTCAGCTATGTGAGAAAAGCAATAATATCAAAATGACAGGAGAGCGAATGATCAGCAGGTTTACTCATTGTACAGCTTTTTTCTCCCTCCCTCTGTAGCAGAGGAGGCCCCACAACATCTGCTTCCTTTCTCCAGCTGGCTGAGTCCCAATGAGGGTCTGGAGAAGAGAGGTCTTCCTCGAGTGCTCGGGGTGCTGTGTGACACACGCATACCCATCCGCCTTCCCGCTGGCAAACCGGACAGCGATGGCGAGGCTCCGGAAGCCAAGAAACTTAAGATTGAACCACATCCAGATTCATGGCTGAACTTGGAATTGGTCTGCAATGACAAGGGCCGCTTCATTTACTGCCACATCAGCAAAGGTTCAGAAAAAGACAGAGGAAGTGCATTAGCTAAAAGGCTTCAGCAACACCCCGAGATGGTGCCTCCAGGGACCTGCTTGATAGCCGGAGTTGGATACCCGCTCACAGAACAAATACTGACTCCATTTTCAACAGGTCGAAGCCCACAGGAAAACCTCTATAACAGATCGCTGGGAACCCATTTAGGCCGATTCAACCAGGTTGTGGCTGACCTAAAAGAGCGATTCCAGAAATTGAGATATTTGGATATGGGGAATTACGATAGGGCAAAAGCTGTGGTTCTGACCGCTTGTTTATTACACAATGTTTTTCTGGATATGGGGGACGTGACAAAGGGACTGGTAGAGAAAAGCACAATGGAAGATGTGGAGGAAGTAAACAAAGATGCTGCTGGGGTGAAAATGAGAGAGACTGTAATGAATCTTCTTTATAGTTCATTGTAATCAGGAACACATTAAGATTTTGACACTGATTCGCATTTATAAAGGTATAGTTCACCCAAATTTTTTTATTTTCTGAGCATTTACCCTTATTTAATTCCAAACCTGTGACTTTAATTCATCTTCAGAACACAGATAAAGATATTTTTTTATATTCTCTCATTTATGTCTATCCATTGAACGTACATGCAACCACGCATCATATGTTCAAAGATACAATTGTAAATGTAATCTATATGAATCTGGCAGTTTACTTGAACTCGTCTAAAGAGACAAGATCACTTTAAAAGGCATGATTTTAAATGAACCAAAGCCTTACTTAAATCTGTTCATCATAATGCGATGATTTTGGAATAAATCGCTCAATTCATATGGATTTCCTTTCCGGTGTCTTTTTAAGCTTTTTCAACAATCAATGGAGGGACAGAAATCTCTTCATTTGTGTTGTCAAGATGAACAAAAGTAAGTTTGGAATGATATGAGGGTGAGTTTCATTTTTGGGTGAACTAGCCCTTTAAAGCTCTGACATAGACCTAGTTTAACAAAAGTAGTGGATGAAAAACCTGTACAATTTCATATTGGAATTCTGTGTTTAATTAATGGGTATTTGGTGGTTTGAGGGGGGGAAAAAAGCCTTGCAGAAATATTTTGGAAAAACTTGTGGTGTATGATTTTTATTAAAACACAAAAATACAATGTACAACTTGTCTTTACTCATTTTACACGAATGTGACCATTTAAACTGCGCCGTAATATTTTACAACTAATAATGGAGGAAAGGAAAACCAAGCATACTTTAACATACTGTTCAATTCTCTGAAAAAGGTTCAACATATCTAAAAATATATATTTTTTAATCTGAAAAGACGACGGCAAAAACATGACTAATTCCTATTGCTGAGTAGAAGGGGTGTCCGACACAACAGACTCTTTGGGTGTTTGCATGGCATTGTTCTGAGATAGACAAGTGATGGCACGTGCCAGATTATTGATGGCCTCAATCTTCCTCTCTTCCAGAGCTTTCTGCTGAGCCCACATGTTCAGTTTCCTCTCCTGCAGCTCCAGGTACAACTGCAGCAAATCCTGAGGAGGCCTGGCGTTGGGTAACTGTGAAGCTGTAACTGTGGGTGTGGGCAGAATTGGGGTAAATCGTTTACTGGCTATGGCCTTACCCAGTTTAGTGCCATTAAGCTTTGCCTTGCGCTGGGCCTCAACCTCCTCGTAGCTCCTTCCCAGCACTTCATGCATCTCCTTGAAGAACTCCCAGTGAACACTATTGGTCCCTAGTCTTTTGGCTCGCTCCGCATTTTTGCGGTACGTCGCTAGCATGTTTCTCCACTTCAGGTCACATTCGAAGGCTTTGACTGAAACATCTGAGCCTTCATCGGCACGTAGCTTTGCAGTCACCCTCTCGGCCACGGTCTCCCACAGCTTCTTCTTTTTGCACACAGGCTGGTCAAACTCGGGGTCCATGTCCAAACGAACGTGGACCAGATGCCATGTAGCTTGTAGTGTCCACACAAACTCTGAATAAAAAAAATAAGAGTTATTTCAGTACAAGAATGTAACCAAATATTTAGGATTGGGAAGAATTGTAATAAATACAAAAAATGTAACATTCAATGTTCAGTTGGTTTTATATGTATTTATACACTTTTTAAAATTGTGCAAGTAACAGTAGGATTTTGGTAAAATAAACATTCAGATTTTTAGTCTGGTAAACTAACAAACCAGTTTGAGATTGATATGGAGAAATTAAACAAAAAAACACTTTTAAAAACTAAAATCTTAATGTTTATTGTACTGAAAACCCACTTATGTCACTTGCATAATAATACAACGTGTATATAATTATTACGTTAACTTATTTTTATTAATATCACAAAAATATCAATTAAATATTACATACAAACTAAACCAAATTAAAATGATTTGTTAATTTATACCATAATAAATCTGCTGTTTTGAAGGTCTGAAACTATCTAAAGTAACTTAAAACTGGTGTAAAGGCCAATCACAATCAGTTTCATCAGGCTCATCGTGTCCTCCTTGCTGGAGATGCCCAGTGTGCACACTCCTGCATTGACTTACTCACATCTCACCTGTTTTTGACTTTTCGCTCTCCAAAGTCATAACCGTTGTTGTCGAGTCCTCCACCTCAATGGATTCTGTGACAACTGACTCAATGACCTCCATGTTGCATTTATTTGTATTTATATCGTCAAGCGTTATTACGACTAATCGTGGATTTTAACAACTCCAGCGATGAGTTTTTTTCACGCGTCGACAACAGCGGTGATAATAACAACGACCTCGTTTGCAGCAGACAGCGATGGACAGGGTGGTGGTGTATTTTTTCCGGAAATGAACATTGCGTGTGACAGAGGATTTGTGGGAAATGCATGCCATTGTTTTTACAAGTCTTTCGCCCGCAAAGGTAGAACGTCAAAACGCACGGCCTGTTTTTGTTCCTTATGATAATGAATATTTCCATGTATGAATTAATTCCTTTTTTATTGTTACGTTTTCTCAAACATTATATAAATATATCAATTGAGCTGTCCTGAAACTACAACTCCCATATGCTTTAAAGAGGTCGAGTCTGCAAATGCCCCCCCCTTTCTGAAAAACCCTCCTGTTTGTCGCTCTACTAAAAGATGGCGCCTGTGCAAATCTGAGGAGATTGCGCTTTGTAGCGCGTAGGAAATTTGACGTGAGTAAGATGAACAGTTAACGAAGCCTTCTCACTCTTCATCGAAACATCAAAATACACCCAAATAGATAACTTTCAGGCAGCACTTTCAATGTTTTTATTTTCTGTGGCCTACCACCCATTGTAGGCCGTAATGAAATACATCGCACGGTTAAAAGACTTCTTTTCCCAGAAGCCATTGCTTTGGGCTTGCTTTGTTTGGTGAACACGGTATTTGTAGTTTTCAAATGTTTGTTTCTCTTTGGATGAAATGTTTCGGTCATAGGAGAAGTTTGTATTAGTTCCTGTGTTCTTTTTCTTTTATTAATTTATTTTTCTTTTTTTTGATTGATATAAGTGATCGGTATTGTAGCAAACTTATTTAAATCCACTGAAATATTGTTATACCTTACAATATTGAGAAGTAAAAAAATAAGTTACAAAAGAGGGGGTGGTGGTTGGGAGGTGGTTCTGGGCTCCTTATTCATCATGTCTACACCTTTAGAACAAGGAATTAAACGAAATTCAAAAAGTTCAAACAGCACATTGGAGGCATCCGCCGCTCTCCCAGAATCCTCACTGACCTGGTGTTTGGCTCAGCTGTCCAAAACGAGCACATTAGCAGACAGTCCCAGCAGTGGACTGACAGGAGCTGACAATAAACCCATCACTGGAGGAGGCAAAGCCAGGGATGCAGACAAGAGACTCAAAGCTGGTCAATGGAGGGCACTGGTGGCCATTCGGACCCAGCACATCAAAGGTGGTGGCGGCAGGATAGCCCGCTACCAATCACGAGGAGGACTCCCTCCTTTGCTGGATCTCCTCAAGCGACCAGAAAGCTCCAGGAAGTTTCTGGACCTGGCACTTAGCATACTGGCCAACTGCTGCACTGAAAAAGGGACGAGAGTAGAAGTAAGAAACATGCTGATATTGACAGAATTTTGGTCTAATGTTTAAAGCATGTATTGATTTATATATGTTGCTTTTATTTTTTAGTTTAATGTTTTCTAATTAATGTTTTTTTTTTATTATTCTTATAGGTAAGAAAGCTGGATGGCATATCTGTCGTTGGTAAGTCACTCAAAGCCTTCTGATTCTGAAGATCTGCAAAGTTACAAAGCTCTTAGTGTCCCACAAAGCTATTTATTCTATCTAACAGAGGACACTGACCCACACCTGCCTAAAATGCCTCAAACAAAGTCCAGATATTACTTCCGTAAACGTCCACCTCATAATGTGAAATATTAGCATAATGCCCACCCAAAGGCATACGCAAAGAAAGAAGGCGAGGTTTCAGCGAATTGAAGTGTTGTTGTCATGTCACGGAGACGTTGTATGTTTAGATGATAAAGCAAAATGCATTCAGAGTTTAATCAGAGGTTCATATTTATTTATAAGTTTGCTTGTGTACAGTGCATTTTACAGAGGACAGCTTCCTGAACCTGGGAGAGTACATGCTGGCTATATACAAAGACTGCTCACGTGCTTGCAAAGTTGGTTCCGATCGATCGGCTTCATCATTCGCATTTTCCGAATCTAATTTGACTCGAACAGATGCGGTAAAACCAATGAAATTATTATTAACTGTGTTTGCAAATGCTTTAGAAGCATTGCAAGCTGAAGCTCCCAATTATGGTTCGGGTCGTTAAATTTCCAAAACATACTTGAGGCAAATCACAATGCAGTGGGTCAGCTGGCCAATCAGATCACTCTGGTAGAAATCATCATGTTTCAGACAAACGGAGAATAGAGGAGCTGCAATAATGTACAGTATGTGAAAAATAATGTAATTTCTTAAAGTACGTTAAACTATAATATTTCACCCGATAATCAAAATTATGACCTTTAAAAATAACATCATATAATATCCCCTTTAATTGATCCAATCAATTCCCAATGGACAAAATCAAGTCCCACTCTACATTTTGTCTAATTTGAGAAGCTGCTTCGCTCAGATATATATTACAATAGAAAAGACTATTGCAACGTCAGTTTCATGGTTCTGTGAAGAGCCTTTAACATTCATTGAATCTTTCCAATGCACAAAAGGTTCTTTATAGTGGGAAATAGTTATTTAGATCATTAAAATATTCTTCACACACTAATAAATAAAAAAGCTTCTTCACTGAAAGGTTCTTTGGGGAAGCTAAAATGGTTCTTCTTTTGCATCAGTGCAAAAACGTACTTTTATTTTAGAAAGGGAAATATTGCATTTTTAAAAATGCTGCTAATTTACATAGTTGAATTTTTCTTATCGTTGTTGTGTCACTGGACACAACCAAGTCCTGTTGCCAGGGGTTACTATCTCTCATATCATGTGACTTCAGGCCGCTTTATTTGTGCAGATCACTGTCATTGTGAGTGTACATTTTTTTGGTCTCTGCTCACTCGGTGATCTTTCAATTGTGTAGTGGATGTCCTCAAGAGGAATGTCTCTGTGGAGACGTTGCAAAATCGAGCAGCACGAGCTCTGGGAAATCTTGCCATGGACCCGGAGGGTTCTGCTGAGGTCCACTCTGCAGGTTAGTCCCAGAATCCCCTGTGTTTAATTCATGTTTTTTAATTGCTCCTCCGCTATTATATACAGTCACAGACTGTAAAGAACTCTGAGTCATAAAATCATTATATTTCTGTCTCTCTCACTCAGGCGGTGTTCCACTTCTCCTGCTCTGCCTGTCTCTCTCTCCACCTCCATCCTCTCCCTCTTCACTTACTCCAACTCCTGAACTCTGCGCTCCAAAGGTGGAATGTCTCCAATCTGCTGCCCGGGCACTCATTTACCTTTCTGACACGCCGGCGAACCGACTCCTGCTGCTTTCACAAGGGGCTCTTCCATCTCTTGCTTTGTTCATTGCTCCAGAGTACCCTTTAGGTCTGAGACGGGCTTCTCTTCGTGCCCTTCATGAGCTGACCAGAGGTTGCAGTGCTGAGTGCGCCAGGGAGATGTCCAGGTCTGGCGCATTGACTCAGCTGGGGGTCCTCGCCTCAGGAGAATGTGGTCGTCCTTTGGAAGAGCTAGCTTTGAAAACTCTGGCTAACTTGTGCTCTCAAGGCTGCCTGAGGCCACTGGTTGGCTCATTGGGAGTCATTCAGAAGTTCGCAGAGGAGGTGAAGAAGGACCCTCTGAAATCGGGAGTGTTCTTCAAGGCCCTGTGCCTGTGCTGCAGAGAGGCTGTGAACAGGGCAAAAATAAAGGAGATCGGGGGACTGGAGGTGCTGATCAGCTTTTTATCCGCCCATCAAAACCACCCACTCACTCGTTTTGCTTTTCTAGCTTGTGTGGACTTTGTCTACGATGAATCGGCTCTTGAACAGCTGCAGGAGCTTGGGTTGGTGCCATTGCTGATCAAGCGGTTGGTGGAGCTTGCTCACGGAGAAGAACTGACCGCAGGAAAGATGGACACTAGCCTGTCCTCTAGCTTTCCATGCACTGAACTGATGACCTCGTGTTTTGACTCTTTTGACTTCTCAGCCCTTGAAGGGAACAAGAGGGAAGATGCGAGTAAAGACCAGACGTCAGGATCCTCCAGCTTCCTGAGCCTCAGGTCAGTTCTTTATAGCTTTACCAAAATCAGAGAGCACAAAATCATGAATGTAATAATTAATTATTTGTTTTTGCATAGATGTAATGATAATTAAAATTTGACACATGAACATCCCAGTCATACCATATTTTCACAATTGGCATTTTAACAAAGCTCCGACTAATACTGCCCATTTTTAGTAAAGTAATGTGCAGTAAGTTCTGCATTTTTTGCTCTAGTAATAGATTTGTCTTACTTTAAATGTAATACATTCTTGTCAAATATTATTAATATTCGGGTTTTTTTCTGAATAAAATGGCATCTTATTTTAGTGTACAAAATGTTTAAAAAAAATTAGTTGATGAGAAGGGGAAAATCAAACCTTTTATATATTATTTTAAACGTGTATCACAATTTATCAACATGTAAAACTGCCCTTATTGGGAAAACCTGACATACATTTTCTAGATTCTAGCATTTTTCTTCAAACAACATTGTTAGTGAATTATTATCAATGGATAGTGAATTGACAAAAGCAAGGAGTACATGGGAACATGCACACCATATAAGCTTTACACTTGGCAGTTTGACCCTTTATAGTGATATGATAAATGGCAGTTATTCACATTTATATATGTGTTATATGGAAAAAGAATAGCTTCTATGTTGCTCCGTTTCATCTGTGTGCTTTTCTTCCTCCAGGTCTTGGCTGGTATCTGAGGGTCTGATCTCATCTGAGGGTGAGCTGACTGAATCTCCTAGTGGATCTGATGTGTTTGGTGGCAGCCCTCAATCCTCCGTCTCATTATCACCACTTACACCTTGCCCAGAGCTTTCACAAACCACGACCTTGCGTCCGCCCCACTTTTCTCCCTCCAACCGCTCTAAACCCATCCGACTGTCTTCTTCCACTTCCACCTCCACTCCAGTTTCTCCTCGAAACATACCAGGGTCACCTTCCTCTTTACAGCCCTCCTGTACATCCACCCCTCAGTCCGAGCAACCGTCTTCAGTGACAAAACCTTCCATCACCCCCTCATCTCCCCTCCAAATCTCCTCTCCCCCCCGAAAGAGACTCCGTGCATCTTCAACCTCTTCTGCATCCTCCTCTTGCTACGGTGTGGTCGCCCTGGAGAGCCCCCCTGTGATGTCAAAAACCCCAGTCTATCATCACCCGTATCACCCTGAGGCCTGGGCCCCAGAATCCCCCATTTTTCTGCTCCTGTCGCGCTTCTCCCATGCCTCAGACCCCAGCACAGCGCTCATCAACACGAATGTTTTCTCCGGGCTGTTGTACTACCTCACCCAGCACCATGACCCCAGCGGGCGGTGCTTTCGGATGCTAGGGCGACTCAGCTGCAACCCGAACTGCTTGCAGGCTTTGGTTAGAACTGGATCCGTGGCTCTGATCAGACAGAGACTGTGTGTGAGAGGAGAGGAGATTGGGGGATGCAACGGAGGAATAGACAGACAATCAGAAAAGGTCAAAGGCAAAATCACACAACTAGGTTTGTGACTTTTTAATATACAGTATTGATGCATATTATATTTAAGACGACTGCTGTTCAGTTGAAGCTAATATGCTTTCTGACTCCTCAGGTTTGTGTCTGCTCAGTAATCTGAGGGTTCAGAGTGAGTCTGGTTTCGGCTCTGGAGTTCTTACACATATCATGCTGTCAGGCGCCGAATCTGACAAGCTGTACTGTGTCCTTTCTCTGCCTCTGATTAACAGGTATGAGATATTGCCTTTCAGGATCTTTAAAATTCTTTTATAGTGTATTATATGTGGGTCAATGACAAAATATGTGAAACATGTTTTTACTTGTTTGGGGTTTTTTTTAAAGAAAAGATTAATTGTAATCAGTATTTTCAAGTTTTTAAATATATTTTTCAAGGTAAAAAGTGTATATATGTATATGTGTGTGTGTGTATGTGTGTATGTATGTGTATGTGTATATATGTTTGTTTTTTTTGTTTTATTTTACTGATAATGATTATTGAGTGCCACAGAGCCCAGCCACATTTACTGTGGCCTTGGTTCTGGGAAGTATTTTTCCCATAGGAATGTAAAACAGTCTTTGTTAATGAATTATGAACGTTAAACCAAACCAACCTGCTAAAAGGTGCTTAAAACCATGACAATTTCATTTGAAGCATAAAAAAAAGTTAGAAAGTCAGACAAAAGTACAAAACTGTACTTATAGCTTTAATAAAATAACTTGCAAGAAGCACTGCAAATGGCAGTCAGAAAAAAATATTTTGTTTATTGTGTGTATGTAGGTGTACTGACAACTGACTCATAGTCATTAATCATGTTTCATAGGGGTAAAGGGTTCTTTTAGTGTTTTTTTTTCTTTTAGTTTTAGGGTGTTTTCACATCTCTAGTTCGGTTCATTTGGTCCGAACCAAGGGCAAACAATTATACATTGTAGCATTTTGCAGCTTTTTTGGTTCCTTTTCACACCACACTGATTGCTTTGGTCCGAACCAGTTGAAACGAACCAAAATGCAGTCACATGACAACCTCCACATCACTCATTGGCCATCGCCTTGTCTTTCTCCTTACCCGAGCTGCCTGTTTTATTAAGTGCATCCCGCACTTGGATGTACTGCTGGCGGAGCTTCTTTGCCTTAACCAGGCACTGTTCCACAGATCTATCAAACCCCCTTTCCCGGAGTTATTTGCTAAACAATGAGAAGATTGCGCTGTTCTTGTGAGTTTTCGAAGGTTGGGACCTAATATGGTCATCAGACCAAATGTCTATGAGGCTCCGCACCTCCTTACTATTACAAGTTTGTCTGCGAGCTGCCATGCTAAAGTGCAAACTGTCAACAAACACTTACTCATCACTTAATGCACAGCGCAGCTGACTACGGCAGCTGGTTTAGTCCAAAAAGGATCAGTACTTTTTGTAGTTGGGTCTGTTTGAGGTCGGATCACGTTCTCTCCACAAATGAACCGCTTCAGAGTTCTTTTGAAAGCGTACCGAGACAACCTCTTCAAGGAGGTCTCGGTACGCTTGTTTGGTCTGCTTTTGGTGCGCACCCGCGTGCGATTTCTGCTTTCACACCTGACCAAACGAACCACACCAAAGGGGAAAACGAACTCTAGTACGATTCAACCGAACTAAATAAGGCAGGTGTGAAAGCACCCTTATTTCCCTGATTGGTAACAGGGAACAGTTTTTCACCAGGAATTCCACCGTTGAACACTATTATATAAAAAAGAAAATTTAATTTTTAGGCAGTTGCACTGACTGAATTTTGAATACCAAATCAATTTTAATACAGTAATTAAAAACATGTTCATCATGGAAGAGGTGTACTCAAGTCAATGAATGTATGAATTGTATTTTGTATTGTTGGTTTGACCACCTTCTCCTTTTTTCCTTCTTCAGCAACCGAGTTCTTTTGAAGAAGCTGCTGCTGGATAGTGGCGGGCTAGCAGCAGCTCTTGAACTCATTGGCCGTCACAGTGATGATGATGATGATGATGATAATGAAGATGGACAGTCTGACAAATGTAGGACATTTCTTGCCGGCTGGTTGCATCCTCTTGAGCAAGTGTCCTCTTTGAGATTTAAATTCCTGTACGTCTCTCTCCTGATTGGCTGCCTCTCCAATCTGCTGTCAGTTTCCAAGGAGGACATAAAGAATTGTAGCATGGATTCCAGAATGGAGACAACCCAAGTTCTAGATAAGTCCCAACCGCAACAGAACCGTTTGTGTCCTTACCTAAAAGCAACTCATGATCTAACTTTCCTTCTTGATGACGGAACCCTTCTCCTAGCCAATCATGAGGCTGTCACTGGGGAAGAGGGAGCCAATGAGGTCGGGTCTGAATATTTCAGAGCCCTGTTGATGGGAGGGTTCGGGGAGGCACAGAAAGCTAAAGGTGAGGCCATCCAGATCAAGGATGTAAACAGTGGGATGCTCTTACCAGTTCTCCACTACCTGCATGGATGTCGTTTGACTGATGGAAACAAAGACCATGTGTCAAAGCAAGAAACAGATTGTCTGGTTTTGGCCTCTCTAGTCTCTGCTGGGCTGGGTAGAGCACAGGACGAGTTTGAATCATGCTTGGCAGAAGAGAAGGAATTTCAGAAAACCCCATTTGCCGAAATGATGATTGGGGCTTGTAGGTTTTTAGTCCCTGGTTTACAAAGGGCAGCTGAGGACCTGTGTGTCGGTCTTCTCTATTCTGTCCTAAGGAGCCTGACCAAACGTTGCTGTTCAAACGAGACTACAACGACCAGCAGAATGGATGTGGGTTCAGTCTGCAAGGGTCCTGAAGGATCACCACAGTTGACTAAAACTGAAGTGTCAAAGTGTTCCAAACAACATTCTAAACCCTCTCAGAGTACCAAACAAGTTCCATCATCAGCTAATTCTTCAGACAGGGACACAAAGGGAGCTTGGCTGAGGTCTCTGTTACCACAAGTGTACTGGTTCTCACAGCGCTACTCTTACCTGCGACTGGGCCAGGCCTGTCTATCTATACTGCTGCAACCTCAGGGGCTCCATCCTGCACCCCTTCACCCCTCTCTGTCCGCTGATTGCTTCCTGCGCTTGGCGCGAGAGGCGGACTGCACCAAAGGGCTGAGGCAGGACATCTTAAACCTTGTCAAAACAGCCCTCAGCTAGAGGGCGAACAGTAGTGAATAGAAATGAATGTAATTAATTGTTGGTGTAAACCCATTTAGTAGCTGCTTTAATGCACACACAATATACAGAAAGGGATTGGGAATTCCTGGATTCCAGGGGCATTTGGGATAAGATGGAAAAAATCTTTCTTGTGAAATTTTAGTTAGCAAGTAGCTCTCAAAATATTTTGATAAATATTTAGAATTCTAATTCCTAATACTTTCATCCTCACGTTTTTTTCCCCCCAAGACGTGTTTGTATATGGATTAGAATGACCAACTGTAAGTACTTTTTTTATTTAGAAGTTGTTTTTGTATTTTCTTTCATTTATTCATCTTATTTTGCCAAAAAAGGGTTTAATGCTGATGCCACATTCATCAGGGTGCATCCAGAATTAGCATGTGATCTTGTACAGTATGTTATGTGAATAAGAGAACGTCACAGAGAAAGAGCTGTTTATGTTTGCTATATTTTTCTTTTTGTATAGAAATCTGGATTTATATATGATGTTTGCTGGAGTGCTATCTTTTTTTTCTGTATATATGAGAAATTGAGTAATGGAAATGGCCAAGTGTTGGTAGAAGGCAGAGAGTGGTTCTCAATAAATGAGCCCTGCATTAATGTTGTCTACAATGTCTTCAAGAAATTAAATCTGATTTGTTTGGATTTTGAGCAATTTCTTAAGTTTTTTTTTTTTTCCGGTCAAGACTTTTTGTTTGGGTTGTCCCTGTGGCAACATTATGTAAAACGCTGTGGAAACAAGGAACATTTTCATTCTAACGGCAAGTCTGAATAAAGAATCTACAATTCAGGCGATTAAAGAAAACCTGCTTAAAATACTATTAACTGTCTGTGACCGGGGGTATATTCCAGAAAGCAGGTTATGTGACATACCCGGGTATGTTTAAGAGTAAGTTAGCAGATAATCTCAACTTTCGGTTCCAAAAACGGAGGTAACTTTCAGGGTATGTAAGTAGCCATAGCAACTCACTGTCTGAACATAATCTGCTCTGGACTTATTCAGATGTCTGAGGTATTCAGATGTGTTTTATATATATATATATATAATTTAGTTATTAATAAAACGAAATTTGTTTCAGTTATATAATATACAATATTATATACTAATTCTAAAAAATAAGTTGAAATGTGAACTCAATTAAATGTATTATGTATTTTATTGTCATCTCACACATGGATCTGCATTCAATTAATTAGCATCACACAAACAATATAATTTTTTTAAGATTACTTATTTAAACGAAAAGATGATTGTACAACCACCAAATAGGTGGCGATGTGCACTAAGTAGGTTATGTAACTCGCCATTAAACAAAAGAAGAAGAGGGAGTCGAATGGCGCGCTTTTTATTAGCGTCTGTTTTCATGGTGAATCATTGATTCGTTGGTCTGTTGAGGATGTCTTGAGCGGTAACCAGGAACATACTCTGGGTTGTCTAAACTTACTCCTGGACTCGTTTTGGAACCAGCATACCTCGAGTAAGCAAGGTTTGGGCTAATCAACCGAGAGTTCAAGGTATATGTGACGATAAGTTAACCTTGCTTTCTGGAATACCCCCCGGATACTTTTCTTATTAAGGTGCATACAAAGAATTCATGTGAACACGGTTGTTTATTTCTGTTTTAAACTGTTAAAAGCTTGTCCGTCGGTCGCCGCTGAGTGGAGACTGTGTGTGTTGGCATCAGTTCAGACAGCAGGGGGCGTCGCGCTCAGTGGTGAGATCCCTCGTAACCGGTGGGCAGAGCGTTTGCATGAGAGTTGTGGAAGAGGGAGTGATTCCCATCACCCCAGGGCCATGGCTGAGAAACAAACATGAAGTTACTTGAAGGACCCATGTCTAATTGTAATGTGCCTTGAAGGCATCAACATTTTATTCTGGATCAGAGAGAAGTCTGAATATATAGAAGAATATATGCACCTTGGTCCGGATGCGGAGGTGTGGGTATGGCACAAACTCTGGGTTATCATGGGAATGGGCCTGCATCTTCATGTAAACATTTGCCATGCAGACACTCACACCTGGCAGGGCCAACACGAAGGACAGGATCTTCCAGGTCCTTGCTGTTTTTAATTCAAATCATTAATACATTTCATGTAATGCTGATGAGCATAATATAGGCCTATAACCAAATGGTCACCAAATGATTGAATATTGTGCAATTTATTTCTTTGAATAATATGATCTGATTCTGTGTCAGTATTTTTACATGTGGAATGTAAATGAAAATACTTTATTTTAATATATAGATATTCTTGATTTTTTTAAACGCATGAAGCCATCTCAAACCTCCTCCTTCATGGCTCCCTTGTGATGCAGCCGCGAGAGCCCGACGGGCCACCATAGCAGTGGGTGACATCGCCATTTCTGAAGCAAAGACAGTAAGAAAAATTTCATTTCAAGATCTAGATCTCAGGATCGTAATATATGTTATGCCTTATGTTCCCCAAAACTGCATTTATTTGATTAAAAATAAAGGCAAAACAGTAATGTTTGAAATATTGTTACAATTCGAAACATGTTTTCTATTTATTGTAAAATGATATTTATTCCTGTGATGGCAAAGCTGAATTTTTAGCATCATTACTCCAGTCTTCAGTGTCACATGATCCTTTAGAAACCAGTCTATGATGATTTGCTGCTCAAGAAACATTATCATTTGAAAACAGTTGTGCTGCTTAATTTCTTTCTTTGATTAAAAAAAAATATATATATTTATATAAAGTTCAAAAGAACAGCACTGAAAATCTATAAAAACATAATTAACAAATGTCGTCTTGAATGTAATACTCAATGCAATGCATCCTTGCTGAATAGAAGTATCAATTTCTTAACGTTTTATGTAAAACATTCACAATATTATATTACAGATTATAAAATGATAAAGATGGGTTTTATGCGAGAGAAGTTGTGCAAAAGTCAAATGTAACAACTTTGTACTTGTTCACAAAACCGTGAAATGTCAACTGTCGTGGCCAAAATCATACAGTGTGTGAATGGCTTAAGATTCAGTGATATTTGTTAATAGTGCCTTAATCAAAAAGGTGAAAACGGAAGCATGGCAGAAAACGTGTGCACATTTAGCCTGTGGTTTTGACAGTTCAAAGCGAAGGTGATGGAAAAAGTTTAAGGTCAAATAATGACCAAACCTGCATGCATCTCCATTACGTACATGTAAACTTTCAATGGTCTCTTTATAAAGCTAAGAGAAGGATTTGAATGTTTTTTAAAACTGTTTGTATGTTACATAAAATTAATGAATTAAATAAATTAATACTTTTATATGGTTTCATATATTAGCTATTGGCTGTGGCCTGTTGCTTATCACGTCCGTTTAAAAGCATAGCAGTTTTTCCTGTCCTTCAACGCTGAATGTTATTTGATATCTTAACCCCCCCCCTAAAAACTTTGCATATGTAGCATTAATAGAAAAACATTTTTTACATTTAGACGAGATTATTTTGATCAGCCTCATGTCCCGCGCACAAGGACAAACAGGCTCTCTGTTGTGGGTCATGTGTTGCTTTACTGCTGTTAAAGGAATTAAATGCTCCTCCAGTGCTCTTAATATCTAACACCAACAGTATAAAGCAGCTAAAACGATACATCTAATGCAAAGGACACTTACGTTCTCTGCTTTCAAAGAGGGTGGTCAGGTGTTTTTGTCCTTTTTTTCCTCAGTTGTTAGCCACTTTCTCTTTCTACACCTCTGTCTGTTTGTCCTTTGCTCTGTCCTGGCCTAAACCACGAGACTCCTCCCTGCTGAAATCTGTCAGTCTGCCAAGAATCATGAAGTTTATATTTGGTCAAGTGCTTGGGCAGATCTGTAATGGAGAGATAGAGGGAGCTGTGATTATAAGTTAAGAAAACACAAACTGTCTTTCATTGTTTTGTAGGACTATGTCAGCTCACGGGTATTGGATTGAATATATAAAAATGTAGAAAAGATAAAGTAGTTAAGGAGGAATTGTAGCTGTTCAGTTGACAGCTGGGAGTTATATTATAGCCTACACTTCTTCGTGTTTGTGTGTACGTGACTCTGGGACCGTAAGTGACCTTATGTCACCTCATTCTTGCAGTTTTTCTCTCGTTGTTTTCACATGTTCAGTAGGCCTACTACACTTCTCTTTTGACAAACGGTTGAGTTCCGCTGTTCTGATGCCTCTACCACACCACACTCGAGCGCGAGTTTACGAGTCTCACTTTGATGACTGCTTTACAAAATATGAATTACTTTGTGTGACTGGACGTCGGGGAGCGTTCGTCAAGTAATGTCAGCAAGTCCTTATTAATATTCATAAGTTAAACACGTAATTTGATTGCTAATGTTTGCTGTTTGGTCATTTAGACGCCATAATTATAGGCCTCGATAACCCTACGTTCTATTTTTGTTTCAGATTAGGCCTATTCATTTATTTTGTATACTCAAACTATTTACTGGTTTCCCTATGTTGTTTTGCATGTAACTTATAAGTTCTGGTCATATTTATGTAGCTACTCAATCAATGTTGAACAAAGAGCTAGTATGTAGCCTACTTACATGTCAAAAGGTGGCGCTGTAAGTCTTACATTTCTGGCAGCTGCATTACAGCAATGAACAATGTTGTTGGCCTGATTGTTAGATGTATTGTCCTATAGTAGCTTATCAGAATTATTAACAAATGCAATATACAACAATTGATCTAGTTATTACATATTATTACCATAGACAATATCTATAATGTTTTTTCTATCACTTAGAAATTCGTGTTTATCCCATACTGTATGCACTATACAGTCATGTGACTGATATTTGCTACCATTTCCCTTCTGAATTTGTTTTTCTTCTTAAAGCTGGTTTGCTTGTCTTGCTAGTTTTTGTATTTAGTGGTCCCCGTTTTAAATCCTCTTGCCGTCTGAATAATACAAGTTCCTTTCCTTTGTGAGTTGCTTGTACTTCAAAAAGAAAAAGGCCCTTCTGTTGTTCTAAAGATAGTTATGCTCATCATAGCATAGGAGTTCGTTCATAGAAGTTTCAATTCATAATTTCTCCCACTTGAATAAACTCACCTGAGTGCGATTTTGCACTTCTTTTGATTTTTCAGGGCTGTTTCGTGAAGCATGAAATTGTGTTCTGACTATATTCTCTATTCGTTTGTGTGCATTTGTCCACCATAAGCCAAGAATAGGATCCGAAAGACATGTTGTAACAAGAGCAGTAACCTTTAGAAGTGTTCTATACACACAACTCTTGCTTTGGATACAGGCAAAAAAAAAAAAAAAAAAAAGATGATTTGGCCAGCTAATTGGCAATCACTATATGGCAGCTTTGTGCTGGAAAAGCTGTGACATTTTTTAGTAGAATCAGAATCGTTTGATATAAGCCAAATAGTGATACATGCTCCTGAATGTGTATTCACACATTTTTCTTTCAACCAGTTTGTGCAGCCTAAACGTGTGAATCTCATTCTACAGAGTCGTCTGCACATCGCTGTCTGCACAACTTCCATTTCCATATTTGCGATACAAACAGACATTAGTGCCAGGCATGAAGTCATCCTGCAGCCCAGGCCAGGAGTTATCCGGGCATCGAGAATGTCCGTCTGAGCGTCTGCTCCGATGTTTTTGTGGGCAGAATCGCCGTCTTGCATGTACACACACAGACGCGGAGAGAAGCTGGTAAAAAGCATGTTTTAACACAAGTGAGTAGTATCCGCACAAGTACCAGCATTTGATTGCTATGCGCGTTTGTCTATGAAGAGCCATTTTCCAAGCTCACGCGGAGAACGGCTTTTCTTTCTCTTGCATTCTCCTGGTTAATCTAGCATACACCTGTTTCTGTAAACTTGGCACAATTTTGAGTCTAAGGAGACATGTAGACTCAACACAGTTGAATATGTGTATATACAGAGTAGTAAAGATTTCTTTGGTTTTGACTAGATCCACAGTAAAAGCTTCAGAAATCTTTAACCATGAGACTGGTCAGAAACATGACACTATATCATCACTGGCACATGCAGCCACCCTCAGAGGAGGCCATGCTCAGTGTCTTCAGAGGATGCATGTAACTAGTATCTACACTGAAAGGTATTTACGAGAATCCTTTTCGGACTGCCTTCCTCCTCTTTTGAAATATTTTCACACCCACTCTGTTTTCACCTACTGGTCATGCACGTTTTAATTCCAGTCTGTTTGGCTGCACATGCTGTGATAAAGGAAATCAACATCGTTATGTGGTCAGTCGTTTTTAAGGGGGGAGGATTCCTGTGTGAAATGGGCATTGTCGCAGGACCGTCTGGCAGACAGATTTTTAGAGGAAAAGAAACAGGGATCAAAATATTGACAAGATGATGGGATAGGAAGGAAATGTATTGAGAGACTGGACAAAGACAGGGCTATAAAGTGATCTTTTTTTTAAATTATTACTTTTAATTAGCAAGCATGCATTAAATTGTGACAGTAAAGACATTTAGTAAGTTATAAAACTTTCCATTTCAAAATAATTGTTCTTTTACACTTTCTATTAATCAAAGAATCAAAATAAAGATTTCCATAAAAAATATTACACAAGCACAACTGCTTTCAACATTGATAATCATAAATGTTTCTTGAGCTTCAAATCATCATATTAGAATGATTTCTGAAGGATCATGTGACACTGAAGACTGGAGTAATGATGCTGAAAAGAATACATTCTTAAATAATTAAAATAAAAATGGCTGTTTTATATTGCTAAAACATATAATATTAGTTTTTACTGTATCTTTTGAATAGTAAGAATTGAAGACATGTATATTACAGGATTAATTATAGTAATAAATAGAAAAGATAAAAAGAAAAAATGTAAAAACATATTGTTGAGTCCTTTCTCGATCATTTAAAATAACACAATTAGCTTTCTGTCTGTCCTTAGCCTCTCCCCCTTTCTTGTTGTCTCATTTCTCTGTATGTCTTGGCGCAGGACAGGACTGTGCTTGTCTGTTTTTGCTAAAGGCATCTTGCTGCAGACTCTTAAGCAAATCTTTGACATGGAAGAATGTACCACCAATATTGTCCCTGTCTGACTGTGTCAGCAGGATACTGGAAAGCAGGAATATTACTGGATGGAGAAGTCCTATATTTTGTCTTTCTGTCTGTCTGTCTATCTGTGTCTGTCTATCTATCCATCTATCTCTCTTTCTCTGTTAGTCATTCTGTCTATCTATCTATCTATCTATCTATCTATCTATCTATCTATCTATCTATCTGTCTGTCTGTCTGTCTGTCTGTCTGTCTATCTATCTACATCTGTCTGTCTGTCTGTCTGTCTATATCTGTATGTCTGTCTATCCATCTACCTCTGTCTGTCTGTCTGTCTATATCTGTATGTCTGTCTGTCAAATTCAAAATTGCTTTATTGGCATGAATGTAAATTGTACAATATTGCCAAAGCTAGGAATACATGAACATAAATAATAATACATATATGAACATAAATAATTATACGTGAACATTAATAATAATATTAATGATGATAATAAACATCAATATAATAGAGGAAAATATTACAACATAACTTAAACTTAAATAAACAGTGTAACAAATTAGAACATTTGATACCACAGTGTTTTAACATATATATACACTCACATGTACTGAGGGTCACTGTGGTGGACAATAGGGAAACACACTGAGGTCAGACGCAACATACACACATTACACACACATTCACCTGCTGTCTCTCAGGCTGTGGCACACACACACACGTATCTCGCAGCCAGTGCTGCTGTCTGTCCCTCTCCTAATATTATCTTTATTTTATCTACTTCAGTCATGGCTGTAAAGTTTTTTATTAATGTACTGAATTTGTTAAAGTAGAGGTCTCTTATGGACATGTATTTTTGACAGTGAAGGAGGAAGTGCGTCTCTGTCTCGATCTCTCCTGTCCTACAGTGAACACACACCCTTTGCTCTCTGGGTAACCAGCTCTTTCTGTGTCTGCCCGTCTCGATGGCCAGACTGTGTGCACTGAGCCTGTACTTGGTCAGGATCCGTCTCTGCTTTGTGTCTCTGACACTCTGGAGATATTCTTCCAATTCATAATTTGACTTTAGAGTTCGATAGAATTGTAATTTACTTTGTAATTTAGTTTCCTGATCCCAATGTTCCAGATATGTATTCTTAGATTGTTTGATAATTTGGTTTATTCTGATGTTTGTGTGAGAAGCAGTGCTGGTCTGAGACTGGTTAGTGTTAGTAGAGTGTTAGTCGGGTTAGTCAGTCTCAGAACCAGCTGACTGAGGGGACTTTTTTCGGGGTTCAGTTCTTGGGTTTGTAACGCTTTAAAATGTAGCGATTCTGTGGGACTTGCTTTTAGGTGCATCCAGAATTTGAGGGCTCTTTTTTGCATATTAATAATCAAAGGGAATCGGCCTAATTCTGCCCTACATGCATTATTGGGTGTTTTTCTATGTATTTTTAGGATGAGTTTGCAGAATTCTGTGTGTAGGGCTTCTGTTGGATGTCTGTCCCATCTAGTGTAGCTCCGATCACTGAGTGGACCCCAAACCTCACTTCCATACAGCGCTATGGGCTGAATCACACTATCAAATATTTTACACCAGATTGGAATTGGTAAGTCAATGTTTTGGAATTTTTTCTTAATGGCATAAGAGCTCTTCGAGCTTTGTCTTTGAGAGCATTCACTGCCATACTGAAACTCCCTGATGCAGTGATGACCAGGCCGAGGTAAGTGTACTGCATCGTGTGCTCTAGGGCGGTGCTGCTTAGACTGAACTGGTGTCTGTGTTCCTGACATCTGGGCTTTTTCTGAAAGACCATAATGTTGGTCTTTGTGAGGTTCACTGCCAGGGCCCAGTTCTGGCAGTAGTTCTCCAGCAGGTCCAGGTGCTGCTGTAGTCCCTGTGCAGTGGGTGACAGCAGCAGCAGGTCGTCTGCATACAGCAGGAGCTTGATGTTTTTGTCTCCTAGAGTGAGTCCAGGGCCTGTCGACTGTTCCAGCTGCACCGCTAGTTCATTAATGTAAATGTTGAACAGCGTTGGACTCAGGCTACAGCCCTGCCGCACTCCTCTCTTCTGAGTGAAGAATTCTGTATGTTTGTTGCCAATTCGTATTGCACATTTGTTGTTCGAATACATTGATTTTATGATGTCATAAACTTTACCCCCTACACCGCTTTGTAAAAGTTTGTAGTATAATCCGTTGTGCCAAATAGAATCAAATGCTTTTTTGAAATCGACAAAGCATGCAAATATTTTTCCATTTTTGGTCTGTTTTACGTGTTTATTGATTAGGGTGTGTGTAGGGTGTAAATGTGGTCAGTAGTTCTGTGATTTTAGGAAAGCCAATCTGACTCGGACTCAGGACATTGTGCTCGTTAAGGAAGTTTACAATTCTATTGTTTAAAATACTGCTAAATAACTTCCCCAGATTACTGCTCACACAAATGCCTCTGAAATTATTAGGGTCCAATTTATTTCCACTTTTGTGGATTGGGGTTATAAGTCCTTGGCTCCAGATGTCAGGAAAACAGCCTGAACTAAGTACAGTGTTGAATAGTTTGAGCACAGCCGCCTGCAGCTCAGGTGTGCTGTGCTTCAGCATTTCACCCAGGATGCTGTCAGGACCACAAGATTTCTTACTTTTTTGGCTTTTGAGTTTGTTTGTCAATTCTTCGTGTGTAATTGGGAAGTCAAGTGGATTTTGATTCTTTTTAATTCTTTCTTCATAAGTTTGTAGATTTTGATCAGATTATAATTGTCATTGAGTTGTTTTGGTGGGATTTCTTTATATAATTTTCCAAAATGCTTTGTCCAGATATCTCCATCTTGTATTGGTAGGTCTTGTGGTTTAGTTGTGCTCAGATTATTCCACATATCCCAGAACTGATTATTGTTTATTGAGTGTTCTATTTCCTGTAAACTTTTGGTCAGATGGTGTTGCTTTCTCACTCTAATTGTGTCTTTGTATTGTTTTAGTTTTGAACAGTATTCAGATCTTATGTCTGTGTTGTTTGGTTCTTTATGTTTCAGATTTGATCATTTTCTAAGTTGTTTTCTTAATGTTCTGCAGTCTGAGTCGAACCATTTTTAATCTTTTTGTGTTTTTTTAGTATATTTTTTGCCTTTCTTTTTCAATTCACT